>NW_024962269.1:657701-895078 GCF_019238085.1 Lagopus leucura
CACCGCGCGGCCCCCGGAGGCGATTGGCGGCCGCGGGGAGGGCGGGCGCGGATTGGCCGCGCCGAACAATGGGCGCGCGGCGGGGCGCGGAGCGGCGCGGATCTCCCCGGAGCTCCCCGGAGCTCCGCCGGGCACCGGCATCGCGAGCCCGACACGGAGCGCGGAGGGCGCGGCGGCGGCCCCGGGGGACGGGCGGTGGCGTCGCTTTCCCCGCGTGCCCCGTGTTTCCCTCCTTCCCGCACTGTTCCCCGACCTTGCCGTCGCCGTGCATTTTCTCCTCTTTGCGCTCCCCTTCACCGCCCCGCCTCCCGTCCCCGTTTTCGTTGCCGCCGCTCCAGGTTTCGCTGCGGGGTGATGCTGTCAGGAGCCGGACACCGGCGGCCGCCCCGACGTTCGCGGCCGTCGGCCCCGTCGGGGCGGCCGTTCCCGCTAGCGGCCGCCCGGCCGGCCGGGATCAGCGGGAACAGCCGCGCGTTGCGGCGCCTCCGTGCACCTGATCCCGCTGTGCTCCCGCAGAGAAACCTCCCGCGTTTCTTTTTTTTCCCCTCCGTTCTACTCATCCCCCCTCCCCCAGTCTCCACGGGCTCTCTGTGCATTAGCGGAGCAATAAGCAGAGCACTCCAGCGGCCTCTGACTCGGTTTTAAATTCCCGCAGACTTTACGGCACGGCGGCAGGAGCGGCTCCTTGAGAACGCCGGCACGGCGGAATCGCTGCTGCCCCTGGGGCTTCGCGCCCGCCCGCCCAGCCGTGCTGTCGCCTCCCCAACGCGCAGTGCGTTGCGGGACGTGTGACGGGCGCGGGTCCACCTGCGCGGGTGCGGAAGGATGCGGTGGCCGCGGCTGCGCTCGGAGAGGTCGGGCTGTGGAGCGGCCAGATGGGTGCTCCGACCTGAGCACCGGCTCCGTGGGTCCGGCAGCCCTCGGCTGTGACACCGCAGAGGAGCGGGAGAGGAGGACTTGGCTAATCGGGGCCGTCTGTTTGACCAGCATCCCCCGCTTTGAGATGCTGAAAGCGGCCGCGTCGTGCATTTGTGCGGGAGCTGCGGGGGGAAGAGCTGCGGTGTTTGAGGTCATCCTTCAGCCGGGGCATTTGGGCATCCCTGCCCGCCTCCCGGAGCGTTCCGCCGGTGCCCGCGCATCCCCCGGCTGCATGGCAGCGGCACCGTGGGGTTCGCAGCTGATTGCTGCCCGTCACCGGAGTGCTGAGCGGAGCCGGGTGGTGCGGAGGGCTCTGACGGCGGGCTGCCGGCTTTTCACTGCGGCATTCCCCGAGGGGCAGGTGTCGGGGGCCTGAGTGAGTCAGTATCTGCGTGTTACCGGCAAAACGCAGAAATGAAATGTCAGATTACAGGAGGACGAGGCGCATGTAAGGATAGGGCGGTTCGGCAAGCAGGTTGCGTGTTGCATCGCTCCTTTTCCCACTCGAGGGCAAGGTTCTCTATGCTCACCCAAACCTCCCTCCGTCTGGAGAGCAGGAGAGGTTACAGCAGGGCCAGCCCAGCGCCCCTGCCCTGCCAGGCTCACCTGTGCCAGCGCGCACCGTGCAGAGCCCAGGAGGGGCTGCACACGTGGTCAGACAGGCGGGGTTTGGGCAGGTAGGGGCAGCGCGCTGGAAAACCCCAAGAATTCAATTGCCGCGGAAACACCAAAAACACCAAAAGCCCCGGACCTCCTGCAGAGATGTGCAGTGACTGCAGGTAACGCCAAGAGGCACAAAACCAGCACCTCGCGGCCCCGAGCAGGGGCTGGTTGCTTGGAAAACAGCTTTCAGGTTGGCTGGCATTGCTAGGGAGCCGTGAGTGGAAGCCCGATGCCCTCCCTCGGGCTGACGCTCCCTGCTGCCCCCGGTTCCCCTCTGCAGCTCTGGGGGCAGCCGGGGCCGGCCGTGGTGCGGGGGGTTGGCATCGCAGCTGCTCTCCGTGTAGCAGCTCTCCGGGTTGTGCTGCCACATACAAACACGAGTTGCCTCTAGAAAGGGGAAACGGTGACAATTTTGTTGTTTGCAGCAGATTGCAAAGGCAGTGAATGGCGATTCTTTCCGAGCCAGCCGTGGATTAAGTCCATTATAAAATTAAAACAGATGGAACGCAATTTCACTTGCATTACAAAAAAGGACAGGAACCATCTGCAGTAAGATTTAGCATTGCAGAGCTATTGTTATCATGTTACCATTAAAACCTTTGAAGAAGGGTTTTCTTTTCTTTCGGAAACTCGTCCGCCTGAAACAAATGTTTTCTTTCTCCGTCTCTCTCAGATAATGATATTTTATGTAAAAACACGACGTCTCTCTGCCACAGCTTTGGCTCCAGCGAGATATGCTGAAGCAGAGGTGGTAAAACTTCAGCATTGAACTCTTTGGGTCTTTGGTGGGGAGGATGTGCCAAAATATCCCCCGTGCTTTCTTCCTTTAAAAACATTTCTTTGGGTTTGGGGACAATGTCTGATACTGAAAATAGATAATTAATGAGATAATGGGATACTGCATGTCACCTCCTGTCCGATGGGATTATCTGATGGCTAATTATGGACAGATTGTGATTAATGTGATTATGGATTGGTTATTAATCTGATTCTGGATTGATCTAGTTATGTTTTAGTCTGCTCCAAATGGTTAATTGGATCTGAGATAATAGAAATGCAGCTTGCACCAGATTTTGCCACATCAGTTGATGAAGTATCTTTTGATCTGGGTGGGTTGCGAACAATAAATTATTTACAGCTGTTGAGAAAATGACTCTTCCTTAGAATGTAGCCATTCATTTTATTTTCGAGGGCCTTTGAAAACAAAATCAATATCCTTTTTAAAAGGAGATGTTGACAAAAGAAAGGCACGTACATAACTCACAAACAAATGTGACGAAATTAAACAGCGGTTAACCCGGTGGCCCAATGTCTGGTGATGCATTTGAATTGCTATGTGGAGCTTTGGGCTCAATTCTTCTGAGACCAGCAGGGGTTGGGAGCATTGCAGGGGAAGAGGGCCCAGCTCTGCAGAAAGTGGTATTGCACAAGAGCTGCTGCCAGCCCTGCTATTGATTAAGAATCAGCCGTGGTAGAATGGCAAAGGGAGTCCTTGCCACCCTGTCCCCTCCGGGTAAGAGGGATGCAGAAAGCTCGTGGGCTCATCCCACCACCTCGTCTGACTCCCTCTGCACCAGGCCCTGCACTTGGCCTGGTGTTATTCTTTCTCCCCTCACACTGAGCCCATTGATTTCTGGGCGACCTCAGAGATGCGTCTGGTCTGGATGCAGCCTGCCAGCATGGGAGAGGCTGCCTGGATCCCTGCAAGGCCGTCCTGCTGCCTCCCTACTTTCACTGAAGTGCAAATTGAGTTCACATTTTTGGGATCTTGTGCCATTTTCTGCGGTGGCTGTGATGTAGGGGTTGAGAAATGGGGCTGGGAGGAGAGTCGGCACCAGGTGGGATGGGCAGCAGGTAGCTCACAGAGGTGCCGGCAATCAAGCAGGTCTCAAAGCTCTGAGAACAGGTTTATTGAGGCTGAATTGAAGGAAAAGAAAGGAAAAGCAACTTTCCTTTTTCTATGCTGCCATTCCCCCAGGTGCCCGTGCTGCTGCAGGAGTGCTGGGCTGCTGCCAGCGCCCCCATCCAGGTTCCTCCCTCCCCAGCAGCACAGAGGGCAGAGGAAGCAGCTCCTGCTTAAAAAATAATGCCATACAAGCCAATGGTGCATTTTACACACATCTCCCATTAGCAAGGAGGTAAGGCACGCACTGGAGGAGGGATGCAGGGTACCGCAATGGGCACTGTGCAGGGCGGAGAGGAGTGCTCTGCAAGGGACCCCTTCCTTCCTCCCTTCCTGCAGGATGGTGTAGCAGGAGCTGCCTGCTCAGGGAGCCTGCTCTATGTGCTGAAGGTGCCTGCATACATCCCTCCTTGCCTGTCCTTGGCAGAATGACTGTTTCTTGCTCAGACAGTGACTTGCACTTGGGGAGCACTGGCAGCTTGCAGGCTTATCACTGCGCCCTTATTACCTGGTCTGCACCTGGAAATGGTTGATGAGAGATGGCAGAGAAGGGGAAACACCGGTTAGCAGTGGCTTTGCAGGCTTTGTAGGGATGGATGGCTGTTGGGATGCTGCTGAGGGAGTGCTCCTCTCTGCACCCTGTGTTGGAGATGGGGCTGGTGGGGCTGTGCTCACCTGAGGGCTCACAGAGGGACTTGTGACAGACAGAATGCTGGTGGCAGATGTGGGTGGGTGCCTGTGAGGTGATCTGGGCAGAGTATTAAGCTACACCGTGCTGGGGTTTTACACCAAAAGAACCCAAAAGTGTCAGGCTTGTGTCTGTGGCAGGTGGGTGAGGAGCCAGGCCTTGGGGAGGTGCATGCCATCCTATTGCCACTGGCCCCACCTCTGTGGGGAAGGGCTTTGCAGCACTCAGGCACAGAGTATTTCAGCAGCAGAGCTCTCCCAACTCAGGTTGTCATCTTGTGTCTCCCCCCACAGGCACCTGCCTGGCCCTGGGCTGCAGATCCTGCACTCTGAGCCCTAAGCAGGTTGCAGTTGCTTTAACCTTATTGGATTTTGACAGATTAGGAGGAGAATCCTTTCGTGTGGTGGAGAAGCCTCCCAAATGAAGCTCTTCTAATTTATCTGAGTCAGCTCTGCCTGGCGGTGGTGGGAGGAGTAAGCTGAGGACCCCTGCCAGAGGGGACCATCATAGCAGTAATAAAAAATATATATATTCCTTCCCTTCGCTAAATTCCATAGCTGTGAGGCTGTATTAGCTGGATTCCATATGTTTTAATTAGGAATTATGTATTTTAAGGGAACCAAAATCTGATTCTGATGGAGACGTGGCAATGCGTTTGTGATGGCTACTGTTCCGTGTTCCTTCTGTCAGAGGCCCCAGGGCAGGCACACCTTTGAAACCCTTTTATTCTAAGTTAGAACAACTGCATTATTGATTTGCCTCCCACCCCAAGAGTGTGAAAAAATGTAATTCCCTTTCAAATACAGAAATTGGGTCAGCAGATACTAATGAAATAATCCTGGATAACAATGCACTATAAATGGATCTGCTTCCACTAATTAATGGCTCATTTTTCTTTCAGAATAGAGTCATATCCTCTGCCCACTGGCAGGATGATGACTCTGGTGCTGGCAGCACCTACCTGGTGCAGTTTTACTATGTTTATTGTTGTTGTGCTGGAGGTGGGAAGGCCAAATTAACAAAGAAAAAAAAAAAAGAGCTTTTTGCCACCGTTCAGCTAATATGGATATAATCCCCAGCTGATTACAGTTATAAGCACCTCCAACAGTGGCCATACGTGATAAAGACTTCCTTTGTGCTTCAGGGAATAATCCGCATCAAGCCAGTTTCAATAAAGATTACACGCATCTGAAGTGTTGAGGGTTTTAAATTAAAATTATAGGCAGAAAATACAACAAGGAGCCTGATGTGCCTCCAGGCTGGTGACACTACGCCCAGAAACCTGACCTTGGGGATGCCTGCAGCACGCTGCCCATCCAAAGACACCACATGCTGCTAAAGAATCCACTGCACTGCAGAAGAATCAACTCATTCTGGGCTCTGAAGCAAGTAGGTCAGTTTGGATGGAGATGCTCGTGGTTGTTTTGGGGTGAAGCACCAGCAAACCTCATAGCAGCAAACCAACAAGCAGGAGCTCAGTGGAGATCATAGAGTCACAGAACCATGGAATGGCCTGGGTTGAAAAGGCCCACAATGTTAATCTGGTTCCAACCCCCTGCTGTGTGCAGGTCACCAACCAGCAGCCCAGGCTGCCCAGAGTCACATCCAGCCTGGCCTTGAATGCCTGCAGGGATGGGGCATCCACAGCCTCCTTGGGCAGCCTGTTGCAGTGCATGTTGCAGTGTGTGATACAGGGTTCAGGTGCAGGTGGCTGCTCTCCTCTCCCCCAACACGTGCTCTCTCCTTCTGTAAGCTGGAAGCTCATTTCTGGAGCTGAACACAGCGTGCCACGGCTTTAATGAATGAAACGCATTAACGACAAAGAGAAGCAGGGCAGGCAGTGCTGCTCAGGATGCTCTTTGCATCCTTATTTTGCCGCTGTTCTTTTAGGCTACGCGGGGTGCAGTAGGAGGGGTTGTGCACTGTATGAACTTCATCTGTAAAGGGCTCCTCTTACGTTGTTTTACTGGCTTGGAATAGGGTCTAGCACGGAGCACGGGCTCGGGGCGCTCAGCCGCCCGCTGTTTGCTCCTCTGCACGGAGCTCCCCGCCTTCAACCGTCCCGCCGCCGGGGGTGACGCTCTCCTCCGCTGTCCATTGGCTTCACGCCGCGACCAATGAGGAAGCGGTGCGGCGCGGCGGCTCTCGCGAGATCGGCGGCTGAGCGGGACGGCGGAGCCATGTTGCGGGCGGCGGCGGCGGCGCGCGGCGTGAGGAGGGCGGTGAGTGAGGGCGGCGGGGGCGGGGGTCGGCACGGCCGGCTGCTGAGGTTGGAGCCCGGTGAGGGGGGGTGGTCCTCGCAGCCGCTCGGAGCCTGCTGTGCCCGCGGGAGGCTGTGGCGCTGCGAGCCCCGCGAGCTGCAGCCGCGGTTAATCACCGTGCCGCCCTTCGCGGTGCCGCGCCGTGCTGCGCTGTCACGCTGCTCGCGTTACCGAACGGAGCGGCGAGGTGAGCTCAAGGACGGCCCCGCGGATGTGCGAGCAGCGAGCCTAACGGGGCTCGCGGTCCCGCCGCTTTGGGGTCCGCTCCGAAGAAGCACTAAGAGCGCTAAAACGAGAGCGAAAAGCACGGGCGGCTGCGTGGCGTGCGGCACTGAAGGCACAGCTGTTGCAATCGCGGTGATGGAGTTCGGCCCCGCGCCTGCTGGAGCAAAGGTCGTTGTGAGGAGCAGCTGTGCGAGTGGTTGGCTCCGTTAGTCAGCTGCTGGCACTGCTGCCCGCGGGGGCCGTGCTGCCCAGCACGGAGGTGCGCAGGGTTGTGGAGCCTGGAAGCGTGAGGTCGGCTGGTTGGTCGGCTGTGTGCGCCCGGAGTGCTTATGTATATAGATAATGGGCTTGTTCGGCTTGGGAAAGAAGGCTCGGGGAGACCTCGGTGTGGCCTTCCAGTGCTTGAAGGGAGTGTATGAACAGGAGGGGAACGGCTGTTTGTGAGGTTGATAGTGATAGGACTAGGGGGAATGGTCTTAAACTGAGACAGGGAGATATAGATTGGATATGAGGAGGAAGTTTTTCACACAGGGTGGTGAGGCACTGGCACAGGTTGCCCAAGGAGGCTGTGGATGCCCCATCCCTGCAGGCATTCAAGGCCAGGCTGGATGTGGCTCTGGGCAGCCTGAGCTGCTGGTTGGTGACCTGCACACAGCAGGGGGTTGGATCTACGCAATCATTGAGGCCTGTAAAGTATAAGCAGTAAGAAGAGGTCGGAGCTGCATATCTTCGTGAAAAGAGGACTGAGAGGTACAGGTCCACAAGTACAGGAATAATTGGTGCAGATGTGGGAGTGAGCCATTTCAGTGGTAGGTGCAAATAAAGTTATATTAGTGGGCTTAAATTACAAGGCAGAGTGTTGGGAAGAGCAAAGATAGGCATTAAGAAATCATTTCTAATAGAAAGCATGGTAATTTTTTGGAATATCTTGCCCAAGAGTCATTGTGCTGATGGCAACCTAGATGTGTGTTGGAACTGTCATAGATTCAGCTGCTTATTGCATGGGCTCCTGAAATGTCAGCTTGTAATAATATTAAACTGTGGTGATCAGAATTGTCTTGAGGTCACACATTCCTATCTCTATAAAATAGCAGATCATGTATTCCCTTAAAATTCTTTATTATTATTATTATTTTTAAGTATTTGTCCCTTCAGTCTTTTTTCCTCTTCCTCGTAGGACATCGCACAGCACTTTAAGGCCATCACCTTCTAAATCTGTACCCAGTTGTCATTCAGCCTGTGCAGGTAGGCCTTACAAGGGCAAGCAAGCAGTGTTAGTCTTGGCTGCTTAAAGACTGAAGTGAATTGATCACCCTCGCTCCATGCTCCCTCAAAAAAGATTGACAGTGAAGGGCACTGTGGCTCTCCATTTAAGAACACCATTTCACAGTATTTTAGGGGATGGTGACCCAGTTTTCACTGCTGCTGAGTCTTTTGGCTTCTCTTCACTCATTCAGAGCTCGCAACTCCCTGCTATTTCTGAAAACAGCGCGTTTTATTTCATACCCATATGTATGTGTGTATGTGCTTATATTGTGATGAACATGTGGGTTTTTAGTTTTGTTTTTGGCTTGAGGGACTTCAGATAAATGGATTTAATAGCCTGGAACGCTGCAACAAATGACGACCTTGCAGGAGAAGTGCTGGGTTGCGTTTGAAGGTTGTGAGAGTACTTTGCATCTGTCCTTCAGTTGGCACTGGTGGCTCAGAGAGGTGGCTGCCTTTTTTAGCAAGGTCGTTTATCTTGAGTTTACTTTCAGTAGCTTTGTCTGTATTTACAGACAGCTTTGCTTTGAGTTTTATTAACAACCTGTGTGGGGTACACCTGGGAAAACTTCTTTACTACGTCTTTCTTTTGCTGCTTCAGTTCCTTTGCAGTCACGTCTTGATTATTCTCGATTCCTAAATAAATTTTTAAGCATTTTCTTAATTTCTTTTGGTGTTCTCTGTTGCAGTTGCAGCTTCTTTTCAGCTTAGGTGACTTCAGTGTTATTTTTCCAGTTAGTGTTTCCTGAAGTTCAGTAGCTGTGTCTCAGACCTCTTCTGCTGCCAGGTGGTTACAGAAGCTCTACAAGTATAAACTTTATTGCCAGGTCTCCCTGATTGTATTGAGCTTGCCAAATATGTATATATGAATTTATTTAAGCTTTTCAGCTATGAGAGTGTCTTTTAATTGAATTAAGCATTATTTTGTTGTATGGGAATGCAGCCACCCTAAACCTTTGCTTGGAGTCTATTTTTAGGATTCTTTTCCTTCCAGTGCTAATGGGTCTGTATGAGATACCCGATTCCTATTAAGCAATTTTAGAGTGCTATTCTCTGGCCAGTTTGCTCTTACAGCTAAGAAGATGCTGTCTGTAGATTGACTGTGGGCAGTTCAGCATTGGCTGCAGAGGCAGTTGAGTCACCAATCCTACCAAACAGTAAGGAAAGATAGTAAGGAAACAGCCTTGTCTGTGATTTTTTATTTATTTTTTTTGTGGTTAGTACATGTATTTTATAGTATATAAGCACTAAATTTGTATTTAAGAAGTGCTGGACCTCTATGCGCTGTACGGGTGATCTGAAAGTCCAACATGCATTTGATTTTCATTATCATTGCTGTGAGAAGGCTGCAGAGCTTTTGGCGTGGTTCTGCACCACATCCTTATCTCTAAATTGGAGAAATATGGATTTGAAGGCTGGGCTGTTTGGTGGATAAAGAGTTGGTTGAGTGGTTCCAGGAGAGGGTTGGCAGTGGCTCCCAGGTGGAGGCTGGTGATGAGGGGTGTCCCCCAGTGTTCTGTCTTAGGGTGGGTGCTCTTCATCATCTTCATAGATGACATAGAAATGGGATCAAGTGCACACACAGTGAGTTTGCTGATGGCACCGAGCTGAGTGTGCAGTTGATACGACAGAAGGAAGGGAAGCCATCCAGAGGGTCCTGGAAAGGCTTGAAAAGTGGAACCTAGTGAGGTACAACAGGGCCAACTGCAAGGTGTTGCGCTTGGGTCGTCAATCCCAGGTAGGAACACAGGCTGGGAGAAGAATTCATTGAGAGCAGCAGTGTCCTTAAGTGGGTCCTGGGCACGAGCCAGCAGTGTGCTCCTGCAGCCTGGAAGGCCAACGGTGTGCTAGGCTGCATCAACAGAGGGGTGGCAGCAGGGAGAGGGAGGGGATTCTCTTCCTCTGCTCTGCCCTTATGAGGCTCCATCTGGAGTTCTGTGTCCAGGACTGGGACCACAGTGTGGGAGGGATGTGGAGCTGTTGGAGCGGGTCCAGAGGAGGGCTACAGAGATGATCAGAGGGCTGGAGCACCTCTCCTGTGAGGAAGGGTTGAGGAAGCTGGGCTTGTTCAGCTTGGAGAAGACAAGGCTCCAGGGAGACCTCATGGTGGCCTTCCAGCACTTGAACGGAGCTTACAAGCAGGAGGGGCACTGACTTTTTACATGGTCTGAGGGTGACAGAACAGGGGAATGGCTTTGAAGTAAAGAAGGGTAAATCTAAGTTAGATATTAGGAAGACATTTGTTACTCAGAAGGTGATGAGGCAATGGAACAGGCTGTCCAGAGAGCTGGAGGTGCCAAGAACAGGTTGGGTCAGATCCTGGGCAACCTGGTGTAGTGGGTGGCAACTGCTCACAGCCGGGGGTTGGAACTGGATGATCTTTAAGATTCCCTCCAAGCTCAGCTGTTCTGTATTCTGTGATCACCTGTGCAAATTAAATGAGCACTGAGTGGGTGTGTGGCTTGTAGGCCTTAAGCATGGGTTTGTCTGTGCACGTGTAGCCGATGTGTGCTGGATCTCTAACGTTTGGCTGGGACAGGAGCAGTGAGGAGTCCTGGTTGTTTGCACAAAGTCTGGAATTCCTGTGATTATATTTAAGGTTTTTGTATTCTGCTTGGAAATCACTGCTGGGTTTCTCAAGTGGGGAGCAGAAAGATGCCTTGGTGTAACTTGAGAGGATGATGGATTCACTGAATCCTTTGGTACCCTGCAAGTGACTGGCGTGGTGTACCCTGCACGCTTGTTTGGGTTAATCTCACCATCTGGAAGCCAGAGGCCAGGTTTGCTCTGCATTAAATGGAGGAGGGAGGGAGTTGAGAACTCCAGACATTTTTCCTTCATAGGTGTTTATTTGAGTGCAGGCTGAATCACTGTCTGGAGTTGCCCACAGAAAGGAAGCGTGGATGTTTCCACTGTAGAGGGAGCATGGGTGCATAGTGTACATCTGTGTCCAAATAAATTCCTGTCATGTGGTTACTGTCCTATTCTTCATGGTAAACTGGTGTGCTTGTGAGAAGGCTCTTGATTGCCCAGGTCTGTAGGATGTTTAATTGTGAATAGTTGTGACGTGACTGTAAGTTGTTGAAAAAGTGAGCTATTTGCCACAAAAGCACAGATTTATTCTTCAAATGGGGACCAAATCTCGTGTCTTTTATTGCAAATGATGTACAAAATAAATATAATCAGAAATATGCTGGTCTGTATTGGCAATAAATGTTTTTTTTTTTGTAAATCTGGCAATTGGCTTCAAGTGTTCTTAGAATCTTTAATCCTAACAAGTAGCCTTAAGCGTAGGAGATGAAATGCAGAGTACTTTTACAAGAATCCTTATTGTTAAAAAAAAAAAAGACTAATTATGGTCTTTATTCTGTGGAAAGGTACCTTTTTATTTATATCTTTATCGTCCCAAGGAAGTCCTTGGTTTGCTTTCTCTTTGTGAAGTCTGCTGTGCTGATGATACACACCTTGCCTGGCTGAAGTCTGTGTCCACGTTTCAGCTCTCAGGTTTTCTGAAGCTTTATTTTCTGCTTGAAATGCTTGGTGTGCACGTGTTTGTTGTGAGTGGAAATGCCTTTAGAAAATAAGTTAGAAGTAGTGCCGTCCAGCCTTCAGTTTTTGCTAGCATTTATCTCCCTGCCTTTCCACTACCTCGGTGTTAGTCTGGGCAGTGAAAAGGATCAATGAAGCACCCTTTTACTGTGGTGGTAGCTGAGTGGTCAGTAGCATCTTATGTTGTGAAAGCAAACACATTATCTACAGCTGAACCTGGTGCTGTTCAGCAGGCTTTATTAATATGTTTGTTTTTAGACTGGGAGCCTTTGATGCTTATTGCTATCCTGCTACTTACTGCCTCCAGTTCTGTTGTTGCAGATAACTGATTACAACAGTGAGTTCTCTGGAAAGATTTTGGCTAAAACATACGGGGAAATAAATCAGTAAGACAAGTAACTACTGCTTACTCTTGATTTCCTGGGGTCTTAAACTCAGTTGTCTAATCCTCATGTGAGTTTCAGTCTACAGCCATGAACTATCTTCATGTTATGCTCACACTGAATTCTGTTCACTCTTTTTGTATTTCAGTTGATCAGCTGAGCTTCAATGCGTCTTACTGTGGCTTTCTTCTTAAGGCTGTCAGTATTTTCCTGTGAAGGTTTTAGTTGAAAAGCTGCATGTTGTAGCTGTGCTGAAGTCAACCAAGTTTGTACATTCCTTATAATTATTAACTAGTACTGAAATATTCTGCCTACCTCATAGAAATGATGTAGATTTAGCCTGTTTTGTTTGACAGCAGCAGCTGTTGATCAGCATAGCCAATAGCTTTCTGTAGAGCATTGAATGCTCCCAGGAACCTTTCATTTATTTAAATGCAAAGTATTCAACTCTCTCTTTCTCTCTTGGAAGGCATCGCTGCTGCACCAGTTTCAGAGGCTTCAGAGTACGTTGGTCATAGCAGAACACAACAATGAGACTCTTACACCCATTACACTCAATGCAGTCACTGCAGCAAAACGTCTCGGAGGCGAAGTTTCCTGTTTGGTTGCTGGGACCAGTTGTGACAAGGTGGGAAATCCTGTTTTCATTTGAATGAATTAATGAATGCCGTGGAATTCTATGTGGTAGCATCTCGGCTAACTTGAAAAATAATCTGGTGAAAAGGAGCTGTGCCATGAATTGCTAATCTACAGGAAATGTGCTGCACTTGAGCTGCTTCTCTTCTGAAGTGGAAATGTGGGTATTGTTTTAATTTCACAAGGAGGAATATCAGAATAGGCTGTTACAAGTTAAGCAAGCATGTTTTTATAAGACTGTAGGACAAATGAACTCTTAAAACTGTTCTCCTGTAAAGTTTGAAAGGTAAATAATGCAGTGCTGGGAACCTGGGAGAAAAAACCTTGCACTGTGCAAGGAGAGATCAGCAGAAATGAAAGGGCACAATGTCAGGTGAGGCTTTGTAGTGTCTGCCTTTCAGTGGTCACTGCTGGTAGCAAGAGTGTCTGCAATCACTCTGTGGATAATCCAATCTGTATTTGCTGTTGTGTTGTCAGTCTGATTTTTGTGAAGTGCAGAATCTGGGGTCAGTGTACCTTTAGTTTGTGAGAGGCACTCTTACCCCAGCATGATGTTGTCTGACATGAACAAGAACAATAAGAACAACTGTGCCTAATTTTTTAATATCAGGCTATTGCTTAGGAACTGTGACTCTGAAAGGGCCATACGCTGTCTTGTGCAGGAGGCACAGTCACAGCAGTTAATTCACAGGTGACTGAATAAACCTTACTCACTGTTGCAGACTGATTCTGAACTGAGACTCAGGTGCTCAAGGTTGAGATTGGAGACATACTTACCTGGATCAGTTAAAAATAAAACAACAGCAACAGCGAAAAGAAGCCTGATTTGTCTGTCTGTGGATTTCCTTCTTCTTTGATTATTGATTTATTTATTTATTTATCTATTTTGTGCTTGGATAATAGAACAGTGATTGGGAATGCTTTGTTTGTTTGGGGTTCAGTACCAAAGCATGTGGTGTCTGTTTGGTAGTGTCCATCTTGCTGGGGAAAAAGTTCTTCACAGAAAATGAAATTGATTATTTTTTTTTAAGCTTTGTAAGAATCTGTGTCAGTAGGACAAAAGAGCCAGTTACTCAGATATCCCATAACAGCTGCTACAGAATATTTGTTTGTTTCCTCTTGTTAGATTTTAAGGCTAAAGCTGATTCTCAGCAAACTTAGTAAAACTGCATTTTGGTGGTGATGCATGTGGCCTCCAGACATTGCTGTCAGTCTTTTCTCTGATCTGTAACAGCCCTTTCATCATTTAAACTTCACTTCTGCAAATACAAAGGACAAAATTGCATAAAGATAGCATTGGAAATAGACATCACATCAGTAGGCAGTCAGCTGCAGAGGACTGCTGCTGAAATTTGGGCAAAGATTGTAATAACATTGCTGTTCTTATTTGCTTGGTGTGCCTCTGCAAGTAGATACTGACTGACGTAGAAAGAATATAGGATTGTTGTCTTTGATTATGTTAAAATGCTTAGTAATTATCTTGGAGTGAGACAATTATTAGCTGTTGTCATAAAACACGAGATGGCTGTGTAGTCTCTTGTACTGGGCAATCTGTGCTAGGTTTGCTTTACTCTGTAGTTCTCTTATTGCCAGGATTGGTTTGCAGTGCCCTGTAAGGCGCTGTGCTGTGAGTCAGAAGATCTGCAGCTCGTTCTGTAAGGTTTGTGCTAACTCCTACACGATGTGCTTTTGTGTTCCACTTTGTGTTCATCTATAGAGGGCGAGCAGTTTGCGTTAGGGACTAATTAGGAGCTATCTCCTGCTGTCTGTCTGTGATGCTTGCCACTGTGGAGCTCTGTTTGGCTGAAGCCTCCGTGTGCTCTTGTAATGCAAACTAATAACGATTGGTTTGTAATCACAGGTAGCACAAGAGCTCAGCAAGGTGCAGGGTGTTGCAAAAGTGCTTGTGGCTCAGCACGACCTATTCAAGGGATTTCTAGCAGGTGAGACTGGTTCTTTCTTATCTGTTGACCGAAGAAGCAGTATTGGGATTTGTGACTGATGATAAAATAGTTGTAAACTTGTATTTTTATTCTCAGAGGAGCTGACTCCCTTGGTTTTGGAAACTCAGAAACAATTTAAATACACTCACATTTGTGCTGGAGCATCTGCCTTTGGGAAGGTGAGTAAATCAAAATGCATCAAACAATTCTTGCAGAACAGAGAGGCATTTTTGTATGTGTGCCTGAGAGAGGGTCTGCAGATCAGCCCTGGACAATTCAGAGTGTCCTAAAAACGTGACAGCAGTGCACTGAAGAAGCCAGTAGCTGCTTCTGAGTTCTCTTATGGGCTGACTTGAGCTAAGGGGCAGTGGAGAGGCTCAGTAGTAGTAGCCAGCTAATTGTATGTGCCTAAGGCAAAGTGTATAAAATGTGTAAGAACACAGAATACTTAAAGGTATCTGAAAGCCTTATGAAAATGCAGTAATTGGGGATGAAAACCCGGTAAACTGTTTTTGGTGACTTTTGTTTCACTTCTAGTATTATTAGGATTGTTATGTAGTTTTCATATTGAAATGAAAGCGTGCAGACCTGTCGGCAGCAAACTCTTTTGGGGGAGGAATTGCATCTGTGATGTAGGTCTTTAGATTGAAATGTCTGTAAATATATATAAATAATACAGATCCAAGATCTAGCCAAGATGTTTTGTGAAGAAAATTGGATTTTTCAGAACTTTTTAACAAGTACATACTTAAAAATGTGCTTAGATATATGGAGAGCCCCAGTACTGACAGTCAGGTAATGTTGTGGTGCAGCTGAATTAGAGAAAAAAGGACATTCTGGAAATGTTGCCAACGTGGAATGAATAATGACATCAGCCTTCCTTCTATTTTTACTTCCAATCAATATCAATCCATATAATTGTAATTTTGCTAAGAGAAAAATCCTTACATGCCCCAAGTCTGAGTCATTCCATTTTTCATTTATTTGTGATCTGCAGTGCCTTGGTTAATGTCTTGCTTTAAAGCTTATGCTCCCATCATCAAGTAGTGCTTTACTGGAGGAGTCAAGCAGTGACTGTTGTCATGGCTGTGAGTAAAGATGACCGAGCAGGGCTCTGTGGTGTACCAGGTTAGCAGAGGGAGAGAGAGAGCAAGTTAAGCTCTTGCTGTCCTTAATTTCTCAATGCCTTCTGCTGCTCTTTCTATCCTTTTCCCCATGCCCTGTAGTTCTAAATAATTCTCTAGAGCTAATTTCAGAGTAAGGGGATATATATTCTAACAGTAATTTTTAAATAGTAAATTTTTGGCTTTTTTTGGGTAGGAGAGTAGTGTTTTCCTCCTGCTGTTGTCTCTGATAAATGGCTTCCAAGATACTTTTTGTTTTTCTTTTTTTTGTTGTAAGAACTCAGCCATCCATAATTGTCAATTTTCCAAGTAAATCGCATCTGTATTCAGTTCTAAATTATTGAAGCAAACGAGCCTCCTAATTTAAGATATTCAATTAGGGGGTTACTTACTGTAAGGATCATAACATTTCTAATGTTATTACAGTGCTGGGTTCTTATTTGGCTGCTAAAGCTGTGTAGTCCTGCAGTCGTGTTACAGTCGTATGTGCCTACTTAGTCATAGACAGCAATCTGTGAGCTTAAGATCAGGTCAGCAAACGTTCCTTTATTTAATATGTGCATTTCACCTTATTTCCTTTGCATTTTCTCACATGCAGTGTGCAGATAACAGCATTTATGTTGCTGACTTTTAATCTTTGACTTGTAGAATCTTATTCCCAGAGTGGCTGCTAAGCTGGATGTTGCTCCTGTTTCTGACATCATTGAGATCAAATCACCCAACACTTTTGTGAGAACTATCTATGCAGGTAAGCAGTCACAACAGCTGTGTGGTGCTCATGCAATAAAGTACTTAATACTGGTAACTTCTTACAGTCCAGCTGTTAGAACATTGGAATATTTTAGGAATGTTCACCTTACAATCTAAATTGCTTAAAAATCCAACGTGGTGCTCTTTGTGAGAATCCGAGCACTGGTAACTTTGGTGCTGTAGGATTTTAGATGGAAACCAGCTCCTTCACTTTAATTAGTAGAATTCAATCTCCTTTATACATACTCAGTTTCTTTGTTTAATGTATTTCTGATTTGATTTTGTAAAACATAAAACATTAAGTTAATTGTCTGACATTATTTAATATGACTTCCATTAGCTCTGATTTGAGCTGCCACGGGGTTGTTTTCTCTAATTATGAAGACATTGCACTGATTATTTATAATATTTAATTGATGTAATTTGTAATTCTTTTATCAGCCTTTTTTTTTTTTTTTTGGTAACTCTGTTCTGCCCCTCTGTTTTAATTCAGAGATGGACTCCTTAGCTTGTGTTTCTTAATGCTACTGTTCCACATACACCAATGTGGTATTTTGAGTTACGCTCTCAGCTTGTGGTTGCGTGTTGTTTTTTAGCTGCTTTTCAGTAATTGGCAGTTTCAAGATAATTTTGTTTATTAACACCTGGTGTTGTAGCACTTTTTGAGTTTAGTTTTTAGCCTGTGAAAATAAGTACCTTATGCAGTCTGACAGAAAACACGATCGAAGTCATACTACGGTATAACAGATCATTATTATTACAGATCTCTCTTTATGCTTAAGAACAGTGGTTTCAAAGGTGTGTTTTCCCTCATGACATGTAAAAACGCTTGCAAGGGGTGATTTAAATGTGCTGACTGCCTTAAAAATGAAGCAATTTTTGTCGTACTGCAGAAACATGGAGTTCAAAGTCAATCAGAACACTGGAAATGAACAGCTTAAAGAGTGCCTGGGTTCCCAGTTCTCATCATCTAAAAGTTTTATTTTTGGCAGGAACTTTGTGTCATGTGTGTGATGTCTTCTGTAAAAACATGATCGTTCTTCACTAGGAAATGTTCTTTGCACCGTCCAGTGTGATGAAGCAGTTAAAGTGTTTTCTGTACGGGGAACCTCTTTTGAGGCTGCACCAACGAGCGGCGGCAGCGCCAGTGTGGAGAAAGGTGAGCATTTGTCCTTGTGTTTTGTCACTTAGAGTTAGGTTCTATTTTGCGGGCTGGTGTTCCACACAAGTATTTGTCAGAGCAGATTGGTAGTAATTTAATAATCTTAGCCTTTTCCTTTTAAATATTGGTACTTGGTTGTTGTTATCTGGTAGGGGAAGATACGAGTTGTCATTTCACTTCTTTCTCTTCACCCAGAAGCAGATTCTGCACAGATTATTTGTGCCTGTTTCACTCGCTGCCTGAACCTCATCCGTAGCAATCTTGGAGCTATTCCTTATTTGAAGTTAGAGCTGTTTGAATAGCTGGGTTGGTTTTTCACAGCACAAGTTGCTGGCAGTCCACAGCTTTGGTTTGATCGGTCGTATTTCAGTTGAGATAGTTCATTATGGCACTGAGTAAATTAGTGGTAGTTGAAATTGGATTGAGAACACTCCATCATTGTTTTATATCAGTTTCAGTGGTTATTTTAATGAAATCTCTGTAGCTTGGATCGTAGAGAAATCCACGGTCTCGGGGTCATGAAATTGCTTAGGTTGGAAAGGACCTCTGGAGACCCCTCTGCTCAGGCAGGGACACTGGAGCAGGTTCTCCAGGGCTGCGTCCAACTGGGTTTTGAATACCTCCACAGGTGGAAACTGGCAGCAGCTGCTCTGGGCTTCCTGTCCCAGGGTTTGATCACCTCTGCTGTTTTTCAGTGTGGGCCCTTTTATGACAGTGCTGTAAGTCCAGCAGAAGCAATCTTTAGTAATGTGCTGTGTGTCCCATACATCACCTTTGCAGTCCTCATCTCTGTCTGGGAGCCACGAGTGCATTGCCAGAACCATCATGTATTTCCTGACTTGCGCAGAAGTTAGCAGACATGCTGCTTGAGATCTGACATTGGCATATTGTCCTGTCTTTGCACTGTTTGCAAGGGCTGCTCCAAAAGTAATGCCTCCTGTTTGATCCACAACATCAGAGGTGGATTTTGGTGGTATGGCAGCAGAGGTTGTACCTTCCCCACCAGTAAACAAAACTCCATTATGTTTTGTTGCCATGTGGCAGCTGGCAGCAGAGGGGCACTCTGACAGAGCAGCTCCTGACACGGAAGTGCGTGTGAAGCACACGGGTGGAACTGAATTCATCCATGTGGAAAAAGTGGCATCCATTGATGCTTGCTGAATGGTTTTGGAGACCAGACAGTGCATGTGAGCACGGTGAGGAGTGGGTGGTGTGTTCCAGCAGTGGCAACATTGACAGTGGGTTGCCTCTGCTGGTGCAGGTTTTCACGAGTGCAGCCTAAAGGCTCTTGTTCAGTGCTGATGAAAGGACACAACTAATGGTGCTGAGAATGGTGTGTTGAGAAAAAGACTTTTGTAGCTGATAATTTGCTCTGTCAAATAATATTATCATGCTCTTTGTAGCTGCTGTAGTTTTCAAGGAAATAAACAAGAGGCATTACTTTTGGAGCAACCTACATAGTTGGCTTGATTGCCTGTCTTTTGAAAGAGCCATGGTTATTATGTTGGGTTGATACCAGTATGTTGCTTATAGAGCAGACCTTCATTTAGTGCAATCTGATGTACATAAAACTTCATAAAACAGTCTTCCACTGCAGGATAAATAACCACAGGTAATAGGGGAGGCTTGTAGCTCAGAATCACAGAGCAACTATTCATGGTAATTAAAATCTTGTGGTAGAGCTGGCTCCACAGTGAACTTGTGCATGAAGTTTAAACTGAAATTTGGAAGGTTGAAAGCACGTGCTTTATCCTTTTTCTTTGTGGATCCTTTTTTCAACCTGCTTAAAACAGTGACCCCTCCAGCACCTGTTGGTCTGTCGGAATGGATTGAGCAGAAGCTGTCAAAAAGTGACCGGCCTGAGCTTACGAGTGCAAGAGTGGTTGTATCAGGTGGTAAGTAGTGTGCTTTTGTGCATGTCTGTGATGGTACAGCTCAACTAAATGATAGGATGGGGGGAATGGTTTTAAACTGAGACAGAGGAGGTTTAGGTTGGATATTAGAAAGAAGTTTTTCACCCAGAGGGTGGTGAGGCACTGGAACAGGTACCCAAGGAGGCTGTGGATGCCCCATCATTCAAGGCCAGGCTGGATGTGGCTCTGGGCAGCCTGGGCTGCTGGTTGGTGACCCTGCACACAGCAGGGGGTTGGAACCAAATGAGCATCATGGCCCTGTTCAACCCAGGCCATTCTGTGATTCTGTAGGAAAACACTGACTTGGTACATTTTTTGAAATAGGACATAGGAGACAGTGGGGAGACACCCAGCATCTGTATATCATGAAGTGGCAGAACAGAGAAGTTTGCTATATGCTAATAGGCATTTTAAGATCGTAGCCATAATTGGTGAGCCTCTCTAAAATTACAGAGTGAAGTGTTTTTAGATGAAAGTTTGTTTGGTTTAAAATTATTCCTAATCATTGCAGGCAGCCCAAACATGATATAATGATTTTAATAATTTTAAAAGCTGTTATTTTTGTATTCTGCTCTTCGGGTTTAAATCTTTTGTTGGTTTGGTCTTTGTGCATACAGAAAGATAATGAAAGCCTTTAGTTATCCTACTGCAGAGTTTTATGCCTAAAGCCAGCAGGGGGAGCACAAAAATCCTGTCTACCTAATTTCAAAGGAGGAGCTTGATGATGCTAATAAACAGTGGGAGTGGTGTTGGTTTGTATATGTAATATTTATTACAAAGAAAAAAGCTAAATCTCACAGTGTCAAATACTATTTAATTCTGTATCCAAAGATATCCAGTGCAAACATATCCTTGTGCCTTTGCAAGTGTGGATAATAAAACAGAACATTTGTGTGTGTAACAAAAAATCCTAGAGCACGTTGTACTCTTTCTTCACCTTATTTTTGTTTTTTAACTTTTAAGGAAGAGGCTTAAAGAGTGGTGAAAATTTTAAGTTGCTCTATGATCTTGCGGACCAATTGAATGCTGCAGGTAAAGTCACCCCCCCTTTTTAGATACTGCTTTACAGAATCTCAGTTCTTATGGTGTGAGTGGTTCTTCTTGCCACGTTTTTCAGCAAAATATTCTACCAAAGGCTGGGGGGGAGGAGGAGCTGCTTGTGCTAACGTTTTAACTGCATTAGCCTTAGATTTTACACTTAGTAATCAGTAGAATTTTTGCATGAGTGGCTTTGTTTTCTAATGGTTGGCTTCACTGGTTAAATATCTGTGTGGTGCTCTTGAGTGCAGTTGGACATTTTGCTTTACTGGCTCTGACTTCTGAACTTGGTGTAAGCGATATAAGATGGCACATGTGTTCTATTAAAACTTGCTGGAACGTTATGGGAAGGCATATATGGGAAAATCCTCTTTTGACAAAGCAACAAGAAAAAATAATGGAAATATGCCAGACTGAAATCCTCACTTTTAAATATATGGCCTTTTGGTGCTGGGAGTAAGGATTTCCTGTTGCTTATGAAGTGCATTAGCATTTAGTATTTGGAAGTTTCTGCCAGTGTTATGGAGAGGGATTACTTTAAGAGCTCTTTAGAGGGAACTTTCTAAATATGTGCCCTTAATGTGTGGGACTCTTCAGTAAAATACATGTGCTTTTATGGTGGTATGAATTTGAGTTGCTAATATTTTAAAAGAAAACATTGGAAATATTTTCTTTCAACTAGTTGGAGCTTCCCGTGCAGCTGTAGATGCTGGCTTTGTTCCTAATGACATGCAAGTTGGACAGACGGGTAAAATAGTAGCACCAGTAAGTATGGAAATAGAGCTCATAAGAGAACTGCCGTGTTTGCTAGTATATGTGTTCCTTCAAAGCAATGAACTAAGTCTCTACTGAACCTAATAGGAAAACCTTTGTGTGTCTGGCATGATACTGTCACATAAACATGCATTTGCAAGAACTACAGCAGCAAGCTGTGATGTAAATCTCCACTTTAGTCCAATTAGAAGTTTCCTGCAGACAGTTTGGATAGAGGTTTTGCAAGCTAGATTTCCTTTATAGTGGCCTATGTTAATCTTCTTCTTTAGTTTTCTGACTGCCATCATTGATGAGTCAAAAGGTGTCGTTGCCTGCATAAACTTTAAATTGTGTTGATGTGTGGTGAGGTCTCTAGAAAACCTTTTTACACATAGTTTAGATCATGGCTTCATTTTTAAGTTTTGATAACTATAACTTCGTTATTGCATTACATTGTAAGCAAAATTTTTGTACGAGATAAAAACACAAGGCACTTGAGACAGAAGTAGTCTACAAGTTGGCTGCTGTGTAGTGGGGTCAGGAGAAGCATACTCCAGTAAGTGTCTTAATTTTGGAGAATAACCTGCAGTAATTCTTTCCTGCTGTGCATCCAGAGATGATGGGGGAGTGGTTTCTGTCCCCATGTGTCTTTCTGGGTCAGTGGAGGGAAGAGGTGGCTTGCTCTCCTGTAGAAGTCTGAGACACTCTTTTTGGTCCTTACGAGCCAGTGAAATGTGGAGAAATTGATATACAGATAAAACACACTTGAGCATTTGTAAAACAGGAAGGTGCAAATGGAGCTCATCTCAGTGTGTGATAGAATGTATGCTAGCATGTCCTGAAATGAAATGCTGAGTGGCCAGCAACGTGGGCCCATGTGGATATCAGATGCATGTGCTGAGCTATATAACCTAGTAAGCGTGCAGTCCTTCAGTAAGCAGTTATCTCTCGAGTGTTTATGGCAGCAGAAGGCTCTAATGAGCAACTTCTTACTTGTTCGTGGTTTAGTAAGACCATGTCAAACCAAACTATGGCTGTTTTTCCACTAATACATCAGACAAGATAGAGCTGCACTTGGAAATCTTGAAGACAGGAATTTGGGCTTCCTGCAGTCTGTTGTCAGTTCTTCCTGCTGGGTTTTCTCGGTCAGGGTACTTTGTGCCTCTCAGCTCTTCTGTCTTGAAATGTGAATGGGAATTCTTGTTGGTTTTTTAGTTAAGTCCTCATCAAGATGGAGTCCTGCTGATGATAGCCCTGCTGAAGGGCTAAATGGAGATGTTTCTAGGCATGCTAGTTGATAAAGCTGTGAATCTGTATGATATCCAACTTCAAAAACAAAACAAGGCAAACAGGATCTGAAGAACAGATGTAAAACATAAGAGTTAAGGAAGGCATAAAAGTTTGTGGTTTGTTTGCATTTTGTGTTCTTCCAAAATCTTGGTAGCTGTGATATCAGTGTCTGTGGAGCTGTACCTGTTACATATACAACCCTAACTCTTCTTTTCCTGATGTTTTTCTTTGGGTATTGAATGTAGAATCCATAGCATCACAGAATCACCAAGGTTGGAACCCACAGGATCACCCAGTCCAGCCATCCACCCATCACCAATAGCTCTCACTAAACCATATCCCTCAACACAGCATCCAAACGTTCCTTGAACACCTCCCTGGGCAGCCCATTCCAATGCCTGACCATAACACACTGTAGCTCTAACCCCCAACATAATACTTTCTCTTTGCTAAAAGAATTTTGTATTTAAATGTGATCTGCTTTCTTTGATCACACACTGGGCATTAGGTTGAGTGTGCAGCTGCACCTTGGTCTCAGCAAATTGTTCCAGTCAATCATATCAGCACTGGCACAGAAAATGTAACAGCAATGTCTGTGGAATTGTAGGTTCCACAGAAGGCAGAGTCAGCTGTCACATGCCAAAACTTTGGAAGACCAGGGAAGTATGCTGTTTGTCATTTAGCTGCATATTTTGAAAGGGCTTGAGACTGAACGTCCTTAGTTTTCTCACTACCTAAATTTCCATTAATAAAGGGGGAAATGCTAATCTGAACATAGCTCAGCTGTGGGTTGTGTGTCAAGACTCATTGGTGAATGTTTTTTCTAGAGCTGAAGGCACATAAACAGCTATATTGAAAATTAAAGAGGCTAATTTTTGACGAAGAAATAATGCTAAAGCTTACCACAGATAGATCATAGCAGTGTGTGATAGTCAGAAGAATACACAGCCACACCACAGGACCACACCAGTGTTGTCAGAAACCTCCCTGATAATGAATGGGCATTTCACTGTTGTGTCAGTAAATAATGCTACTATTGCAGGGTGCTGCGTCTTCCTGTCAGCAGTTTGATGCATTGCTCTCTCATCTTCCCATATCCTCCTTAATAACTATTAAGCAGGGAGTTATCTGAAATACTGAAAATGATGTGCTCTTTGTTTCCACTTGTTGGGTATTTCCTGTAGAAATACCTGCAGGGACAGCTTACAGTGGCTTGGAAATGTGATAATGGAACGTGGTCATGGAATGGCAGATTGAATTGATAAGCACTCAGTGTTGGTGAATAGAATGATGGTTTTTTCAGCGTGAAGAGTCAGTACCATAATTGTGAGAAGAGTCAAAGCTGCACGGTGTTGACTTCACATTCCCAACGCTCCTTTTCCTTCGCAGTCCTTTGGGTTCTTTAGCTAGAGTGTAATTCTGTGCGTTGGAAGAGAGTTCATTTGGAGTAGAACGGAACTTCCTTGGTCAGCTGAAGGTTATCTGGGCTGTTGTGCCAATCCTCTAGAAAATGACTGCTTCCTCTTCCTAGAAGAGTTCTGAGAGAACTTGGGATGCTTTGTCTGGAAAACAGCAAAGCAGCTTTGCGTGTTGATCAGCTGTATGAACAGGGTCCTGAGTCCTTCTCGTTGGTTTTGATTTCTGATCTACGCGTCTGTCTGGGCACGTGAGTTTTAAGCAGGGAAAGAATCTTGGGTGTGAGGAGCAGTTGCAGTTAGAGATGTGCTTGCGCTCCCTGCAGCTGTTGGTTTCTGTTGGGAAAGCACCTCAGTGTGTGCTCTGCTATTAATAGCCTCTGGCCCAGGCTCAATGCAGGACTGGAATGTGTTGTTTTTATAGGACTGGGACTGGGTTGGTTTTGAGCCCAGGAGGGAGAAGAGTTGGTTAGGAATTCAGGAGGAGGGGAGGTGCTTTGCTGCTGCCTTTTGCCTGTGGATGCGTGCGGAGTGTTGCTGGTCTGATCTCTGGTTAAGAAGGTAATAGTCTACAAGATCTGCTTACTTCTTCCCTTCTGCTTTTGGTTGGGAATTTGGTGAAGGAAGAATAATTTTGGTTGTTGGTCCTTCAGTAATTGCCTAACAGACCTTGGTTTTTAAGAGCACGGTTGTGGTAATGGATCACAGGACACGAGAACCTTGCAGCAGCTGTCCTCAACTGCTCACTTCGTAACACATGAACAAACTGCCAGTAGGGAAATGCCTCAGGTTGTTCTGCTTAAAATAATGATAGAATGCAGTTGATCAAGGAGGGAAGTTTCACCATCTTCCTGTTTGAGAGTTAGTCCTGTTACAGTACGTGTCCACTTCCAAAGCAGCCACAAGACTCTATCTGTGAGATTCTATCCTTGTTCATGTTGGGATTTATGCTTTTTGTTGTTGGTTAGGCATGGATTTTTGGTAATATTTCTTGTGTATAATTTTATTCCGGCTCCTAAAGCAGTGAGTGCATTATGTTTGTTTTTGTTAGTAGCTTTTTCTTGGTTTGAGCTGCTAATTTTTAGATGATTGCAGCTCTCTGAGCATTTTGTCTTGTGAAAAGGGAAGGCTGTGCATTACTTGATGAGATGGAAATGAGGACATTTCAGCATAAGTGAATATACAAAATTATGAAGTGTTACTTTATTAAAAAATAGTATATTCAGTGACTTTAATCAGTGACAAGCGTTTTGAGAGTGTGCTTTTAAAAGATCAGACACCATTTGTTTTCTATTTCCTACATGCAGGTGTTGTACATAAAGAAGAAAATTCAGTTCTCAGATTCGGAGCTGCATGCAGTTTCTGTCAAAGTAAAAAGGAGCTTGTAGGGATGTGCAGCCTGGCTGCTTTGGGATGGAGATATCCTTGTGAATGCCTTCCTATGAAGTGCTAGTAGTGGAGTTACATTCTCCCTTCAGCTTTCAGAGATGGGATCATAATGGGATCCTGTCTCTCTGTTTTTTTTGTTTCCATGAAGTGTTGTCATTTCAGGCTGTTATCCTCTGGACTTCGGAAGGATCTTCTGCTCTATGGAAGTGCATCCTTCTAGTTTAATCTCTTCAGAGTTCTAAGTCAGCATCCTTTCAGGGTTCAGCTCTCTGTCTGCTTCAGCTTTCCTTACGGGTATCCTAGCTGGCAGTGAGGAAGATGTGGCCACACCATTCTTTCACAATTATTAGAGTAAAGGTGTCCATCCAGGGTTAGCCATTGGTGGCCATGGCTGGAAGGCCTGACCTTCACTGTCCCAGGTTTTTGTCAAGGAGGGTGCAGTGCAGAGGAGCCACCCAGCCAGCCAGAGATCCATTCAGTTAGGTGTTCACTGGCAGTTGTTACTTTCAAAGCTGAGCACAGCATAGTGTTCCAGCAAGGGGTAACAAGAAACTGAGATGGAAAAATTGGGAAGGCAGGAGTGAGGAAATGTGTGATGTAGTAATAATTGACACCAGATGAGATGGCTAGAAGTGTGGTGTGATGGCACAGAATGCAGCTGCCCTTGGTCATTGATGTGCTGAGAAATCTCAGGTGAGGGAGGCACGTGGGAATTCAGTGTCAGTGCAGTTCTGGTGTGATCACTGGGAGAAAACTTGCTGACCTCCTCAGCTTCGGTGCTTGTGCTTCAGCTTCATACCAGAGGCTCTCTTTGGTCATTATAAATTGCAGGAGCATCGAAAGGGTGGTAGATTTACAACTTAGTGTGTTATGTTAGGCAGAAAATGTCGGAGTCGGATGGGATGGAAAAGAAAAGCAGAATAACAAGGAGCACTTCCTGGCAGTGAGATGCACGAAGCCTCAGAGTGGTCTTCTGCAGAGCAGTGGAAATCCTCATGTTCCACTTCTCTTACAAAGTGATGGGATGCTTTCTGAGCTCATGTATGCTCCAGCATCTTAGAAGGCAGGCCTCTTCTGTACAAGGAGTGGCTTTTTAGCAGTTGGTGGTCGTCATCTTGCTTTGGGA
Source organism: Lagopus leucura (assembly GCF_019238085.1). Taxonomy (NCBI): domain Eukaryota; kingdom Metazoa; phylum Chordata; class Aves; order Galliformes; family Phasianidae; genus Lagopus; species Lagopus leucura. Next base: position 684,097 of record NW_024962269.1, read on the forward strand.
GTAGCTGGAAAGGGGAAGGCAGCATCACATCATTAACATTATTGTATTTCTTACTTTTTGGTTGCTTCGCCACCAAATACAAAGCAGTTCACCTAGCCAGGTTCTGTGGCTTTTTTATTGCTTGATGTTATTGCTTAGTAGGTAGCTACAGACTGCTTGCACTGAAACTGAAGCAAGGTGTGTTTTATTCCAGTATTTAGCTTCATTTTTGGTCTCTGACTCTTACATAAAGTCTGTAACAAAAGAGTGAACAAATTCATTCTTAGAGAATGTGAGAAGTGTAACCTTTGTCATCTTGCTGGTACTGACTTCTTGCTTTGGTGATGGGATGTTGAGTACTTCCTAATTTGGTGCACACAGAAGTGTCTGCATTCAGATGGGTGATACATTGTTTAGTTTCGTGCACCTTCAGCTGGCTGCTTTGTGGGGCCGTGCTGTTTGTGCATTATATTTGTGTGTCATGAATGGTCCAGCAGGTGCACATTTGGTTGTGTAATGGCTGGGCTGTCGGTAGTGAGCAGGTGGAAAGAACATGGGGAACACTGACAGGGCTTGGGAAGTTGTAGGAATATCTCATAATTCACTAGTGTTGAAAAGTAGCTTTATAGTGGCAAACTTTGTATGCAGCTGGGACTGAATTTACAGACTACCCTTCTCTGACTTGCTAAAAAGCCAGGGATTGACAGCCCCTTTCATCCTGCATTATCCAGTGTAGCTTTTAACTCCAAGGAAACTATGTTCACAAATTGATGCACTGCTCCTTGGGGGTTGGTGCAGAAACATTAAATTGTACTAAAATATTCATATGTGAGTGCATTTAGCTGAAAGCAATTGATGTGCTTTTCCCTCGAGAGCAAAAAGAAATTGCTGTATGGCCCTGCACTCCAGCAGACACCCTAACCACGCTTAAGAGTAATTACACAGCTTGTCTCATCAGAGGCACTCGCAGTGAAGAGGAGACTGTAGCTGGGGTGCAGTTTAGTAACGTGCCCCTCTTGGATGGGGCATATTGGACAGCATTGCTGCTGAGTGCAGGGTGTTGTTTGATGTACGGTGTGATATCAGAACCTGTGTCGAGCTAGCTCACGTTTTATTCCAGTTGGAATTACAAAAAAACCCCTGTGTGTGATTACATAAAATTACATTTTATTTGATTAGTAGCTTGCAGTTGGAAGGAATCTCATGTATGAAGCAGTTCTTGTAATGGCTTCTAATTCCTTTGTGCTTTCACTCTGGCAAAGGAAATAAAACGAGCTGCCTCTAGAAAGAGGACGTGTGCCTAAGGAGTTTATCAGAGTGGCTTGTTTAGATGCATGCCACTGATAGGGTGATCAGCTGATGCACACTGAAGGTTTTCAGTGTAATTCAAAGGTTGACATAAAAAGCTATAGCAGCTGAGAGCCTTCTTGCAGTGTAACCACCTCCTCTTGTGCTGCACCTGTGAAAGATGTGCTGTTGTACCCTACAGCATTCAAAATCACTGTAAGTTGCAGCTAAAAACTGTGCTTGTCATTCTCCTACACAAATGTAGCCCCAGCAGCCTCGAGGCAGCCTAAGGTGTTCTAAAATATTCGCATCAGTAAAAGTGAAGTAATGTTATATGCCACCAGAAATGGGAATTTGGATGGCTAAATGGTTAACATGCACTGCCTCTCCCTATAAGATATGCTGGGGTCATGTTTGTGAGAGTTTGTGGAAGGAAAAAAAGCCACAGAACTATGCTAGATTAATAATTAATATGGCAAGTGAGAGAAGTTGGGTTCTTGATTTGGAATCTTGCCTTTGATATAGGCAAGACCTTTCAGGCCCTGCCTCCCAGTAGTGCCCTGTGGGATGCTGTGTGGCAAGACACAGCCAAGCACTGCTGCTGTGTGCAGGTTTGCTGGCAGAATCAGCTTTGTCTGGAGCCCTTGTGAGAAGCTTAAGGGTATGTTGTGTGCTGATGCTCCTGCCTTCACGCTGTCTTGGTAGTGACACAAGAAGCCTTTTCTGCAGCAGCATGTATTTAGTGTAGGTATTTCCTGGTTGTACTTCTCACCTTCTGCTCCATATGTTTCTGAGCTGTTTGGTCTGTTCAGCTTCCTGGCTGCTTGCTTCTGTCGCTGTGCTTTCCACTTCTGCACAGTGAAAGACTCGTGGTGTGACACTGACGTATTTGCAGTAAATACTTTCTATGTGACATTAAGTTACTGTGACGGAAGACAGTTCTCTCTGATGGCACGTCCCTGTCCCACCAAAACTATGCTCTCTCCCTTTTTTCCTCTTAAATTACTATTGAAGCTTCATCATAGACAGTGCAGGGAGCCCTTTGGTGCGGTGTCTGCTTGCTGTGTTGTTTTCCTTGTGCAGCACAACGCTGGCAGCAGTGAGAGCCTGCCCCTGTGCAAGCACCAGGGAGTGCAGAAATGCCTCTCTACTCACTAGACTTTGGCATAAGTGCCTCTAATTGCTGGCTGCAGATCAATCACCTGACAGCAGTAATTAGAGCAGCTTCCAGGGCTCTGAAGAGCAGCATTGTGAAGCTGGTGTAAAGCCATCTTTGTTGGCACCTGAGAGATGTGATGCAGAGCTTTGTTCCCTGGCCTGTGTGCCCATAGATGAGCCCTGAAGAGCTGAGATCTTCTCCCAGACCTCGCGTGCCCTCTGCTGCGATGGCCACGTGCTGCTAATTGGAGTCATGCTGCTAATTGGAGTCCCGCTGCCCTGTGGCTGCTCCGTGGCACTGCTCTGCTCTCCACCTTCCTCCCTCTTTTTCTTTATAGTGCCTGGGACAGTGAGCACTACCACAGCAGAAGTGTTAGGACTCGGCTAAAGCCAGGATGGAGGTCAGTGATTTCAGGGGAAGCATCAAAACAAGGGGGTTACCCTGAGAGGGACTGAAAGAGATCAGAATTTTGGAGGCCTTCTTGACCTCTCCATATGTGTAATTGATTTTTTTCCTTGGAGGGATCTGAGCAGTCTCAAATCCTTATCATTCAGGTCTCATTTTTCCTTTTAATAAATAGTAGAATAAATTTAAATCGAGACTTAAGCCATCACATCTGTTGTGCAGCCTTGGCCTGCTGCTGGGCAGCATACTGTCGCGTGTTACCTGTGTGAAAGCATTACTGAGGTGTTCCACCATTGGTGCTGCAAGGCATTGAGCAACCAGTTGTTTTGGCTGGAGAGCCAAGAGCTCATAACCTAGAAGGGCACGGCTTAGAGGCAGAATGAAGGCTTTTTAGATGAGCCCAGTAATTTAGAAATGTCTTTTTTAATGAAGCATCCTTGTCTTTCCCAGATATTTTAGTCAAATGTATACATAAGCATCTGGCTCCTGGTTAGCTGGATTCCTTCCAAGGACTGAACCTTATGATGTTAAACAGAGTGATAAGAGTATCTGGCAGTCTGGATGACTGGCATTTAATGAATTGCTCTAAAAAAAAAATCATATTACAGTAATGTGCTTTTGAAAGGAGCTTGTATTAAAGACTATATGATGTTACAGCGATTTCTTCTGTAACATCTGTTCTTTTATTTGGTATAATTAAAATATTGCATTCTTACCATGAGGTCTTACATGTACATATTGTATTACAGCGCAGCTGTGGGTAAAGTGAGTTGACCTCCAGTACCAATCTGTGCACTGAGAAGCAGTGGAGACTCAGAAGTTGTTGAGTCTCTTCAGCAGCTGTGCTGCTTTTGTGCAGATACACAGACCAGATTCTGTGCTTCAGTTTCAAAGCAAACCGTTCTGATAGGAGATATTTTGTTCCTGCTGTCTGCCTCCCACTTAGCTGTTACGGGAGATCTCCTACGCTTTTCTGCACAAGCTGTTCTTCATTTGCCTGTCCCTGTTTAAAGGTGAACGCAGTAGGTGGAGTCTGTAGCTGTAGATGTGTCAGAAAGCAGTCATCTCTTCACTGCCGTTGATATGGCAGCTATCAGCCTGTATGGAAAATGCAGGCTGCCTTCTCTCTGTGTTGGAACACCTCCATTTGAGCCACTTCTGGAGTTGGTGACTGTCCTACAGCTGTGCTTCGGTCTGCTGTGTTAAAAGCTGCTTAACTGTAACGCACATCCTAAGCTGTGGAAGAACGAGGTCTCTTTTCTCCCACTTACTCCCTCTGACTCCAAAGATCCTTCTTGGTTTAGGTCTGTGTGTTCTTAGATGCCAGCTAACTGTGGTAGTGATGAAAAACAAATTCTCTTAAATGTTTTGTGTCTTCATAAGGACATATAAATACAGTGTTTGAATTGGTTTGACAGAGGATCCCCAGCTGGTTTTGTGTGCTCCAGTTGCCTCTTCTGTGGCTGAGAGTGTGAGAAGTAATTCCTTTATTTTTCTGCTGTAACGTCAGGCAGCTGAGTGCTGCAGGTCTGCGTGCTGCTTGGACTTGGGCTGCTGGAAGAGCTGTCACTGAGCTGAACATATGCATGGTTTTGGGTAGGCTACAGACAGGGTCATTTTCAGCCCAAGGGGAAAAACTACTTTCCTGCTGTGAATTAACGTCAATGCAGAGCGACTTGCTCATAAATCTTCACCTGTTTTAAGTTTCTTAGGAGATGCCAGGTTGGCAGTCGCAGAGCATAGCAATTTCCTGCCCGTGTGGTGCCTACCTGAGCACTTCTTTGCTCATCCACCACAGGAGCTGGTAGTGAATGGGAAGGGAGAAAAGCTTTAAGGCATGTATATGTTGGGGTTTGGACTGAGCAGTAGAAACTGTCACTGCAAGTGGAAATTGTGGTAGCCCACTGCTGTGCCTGAAATGCTTTATCCTGCTGTACGGGAAACTTTCTGAAGGTGTGGGCACCTGAATCCCAGCTTTGTGTGTTCTGTCTTACCCTAGCAGGGTCACAGAGGCCTCAGACCAAAAAATCTTGTCTTTCTCTTCAGGAACTGCATTATCCATTTGCAGGTTATGTTGCTCAGTACTTGTTTTGGCCGTCCCTGGGGTCATGAGTAGCACTGATTGCCCTCTGCTCTGTCTGAACAGTGCCCTACATTTGATGCAGATCTCTGTTTTTTCCAATCTGTCTTTGCCGGGTGCTCCTTTGGGATTCTCCTTTTACAACTGCATCCCAAAGTGGGAAAGGGAACCAATCACGAGCCACATTTAATATAGACAACCACTGTCATATAAAAACTGCTGTGTGTAATTGATCCTGAGCAAGGCTTGTGAGAGCTGACCAAAACTGTCGTGCATTCTGACAATGTGTCCTTTTTGTTTTCTTTTAGGAACTCTATATTGCTGTGGGAATATCTGGAGCAATCCAACACTTGGCTGGGATGAAGGACAGCAAGGTATGTCAGAGCTGGGGGTGCTGGAAGAACTGTTGAGGAAGGAGGGGAGTTTATTCTTTGCTTCTCATCAGCACTTTAATAACTTCCCACTTTGTGCAGTGTTACGATTGTCATTTTGTCTGCTGCCTTAAAATGTGCCTCACTACGCCTTGCTGAGTGAGGTTGTGGTGGAGCACCTAATGCAGTACAGTGCTGCACTAAGCCTGAAGGATTAAGCAAGAGCTAATTCAGTTATGTATTAAAAGAACAGCAACAGAAGACACGCACACACGCCTGAATTCTATACAATAGATGCATTTGCATTTATTTCAGAGTATGACATATTAATTCATGCATAACAGTGTGTAATTTGAATTATGAACTTACTATTCCATAAAGTAAAAGATGTCTCTGACATTCCTGCGTTTAGCTATTCAAATGGAAACCTATTATAAAATGGCAGTCAAACTTTAAAAGGCTTAACTCATTAGTTGCTGAAGCAAATAATCTGCAACTGGCATTGCCAGTTTGGTCCACAGTGCAATGTTGGGAAAGAGCAGCAGAATTACTTGCTGCATCCCGCTGTCAGGTGCCAAACACTTAAAACCAAACCAAATAAAATGAAAGCTGTCCTGCTTCCTGCTGAGGAATTGTAGAGAAAAAGGATTGATTTAGTTTTCTACTTCCAGGGAACTTTTCAGAAGCTTTGCTGGGTTGGGGTTTGTCTTCTGGCAGCCAGGAATTGGAGTAGCTTGTAAAACCATCACAAGCAGAGGAAAAAATGTGCAAAACCTTGCAGACAGATCCCTAAAACCATCCTTTGTGTCTGAGCAGTGATAGACTGCAATGGGCTCACATGGCTGTATGTATCCCCACAAGCCAACCTGCGTGGTAGGGTGATCCATGCTGCTGCTTAGTTCTTTTTGCACATATTACTCAAATCAAATGTTTCTGGGGGGAAATGTGGGCGCAGCAGCCTTTTTTGGGTCTCACCCTTCTAAAACAGACGCAAGTATTCTCACTTGTCTCCACAGTTGAGGAAGAAGCAGTCAAAATTGAGGATCATTGATGGGTGGAGCTGAAGGTCACTGCTGAGGAGGGAGATAGAGGTGTGGATAATGGCACAGCAGCAGTGTGCTCTCAGTGGCCTTAATGGAAATAGGGTCAGTGCAGCCTCCCCTGCTTGTTGCTGTGCAGCAACAGGGAGACGTGGGGGCAGAGCAGGAGCAGTGCTGGCGCAGTGCTGGCGCAGCCATCTCTGCAAAGCCTCTGCTCTTTTCGCCTTTCCAGCATTGTGTTTGATATTTTGAGATGTTTTTATATCAAATAAGATAAAGTTTGTCAGTAGGAGAAACGTACTTAGGTTTATTTTCACCCAGAGATGACACTTTTTCTGTAGTAAACAAATAGGTGCATTCTGAACTTCAGTTTTGCTTCCATGTGTTTGAAGTGGATCCTGCTTTCCTTTCAGCCTGAGTGCAGGTGTTGGAGTTGCTGAAAAGTTCCCATTTATACAAACAAAAGAGTTTTGCAGCCATGGAAACTGCCCCTGGATTTCCCCCATCCTCCCATTGGCACCATGCACCCTCTGGCACTGTGAACTCGCACACTTCAGGATATGCTTTCCAAAGTGCTTTCTACTGAGTGAAGCGAGTCATTTTTGTCCTCTTACAGCAAGGTAGAAAATGCAGCTTTGGAGGAGGCCTGGCGAGTCCTTGTTGCTTTCCATACTTATTTCAGTTCCCTCCTGAGGTAGTTACAGCATCTTTTCTTTCTAAGAGATGTAACTTACGAAAGTTTGCTGTAATCGTTGCAAGCCAAGTGATGCTTTTTCTTCTTAGGGTGGGAAGTCTGACTGTGGAGATGAGGTAGAGAACCAGATCTTACAAAAAGTCCCTTCAGCAAGAGGAGGCAGAGGAGGGCTGGGGCTGCCAACTGCAGCTGAAGGCAGATGCTTTTGGAGCAGCCATTGCTACTTTGTTTTGGTCAGTGTGACGCAGCATTTCCCACTGAGGCTTCAGGGCTGTGGGCCTGAAGGAGGAAGCGCAGGGAGCTGAGTCTGCAGGGTTGGTGGCTGGAGGCGTGCTGTGTGGTGAAGGGACAAGCGCTGAGAGTTGCAGTTCCTGCAAGCCTCTCCCTTGTGCCAGGTGAGGGCAGGGGCTGGGGGCCTGCTGCCTGCCCACAGCAGGGCTCGCTGGGGATGTACAGCTGTGTTCTCTGCAGTCTCAGCCAGTCTGTCCTGCCCACTGCAGCCATGGGTACGAGTCCTCGTGTTCCTTGGAGAAGCTCTGGGAACACATGGTGGGGCCTCAGAGCACGGCTTCAGTCTTTTGAATTAATATCCTATCACAACCTGGGTTTTGCTTCCTGCGCTGTAGAGCTGTTAGCAAAGGCTTGCATTGGCAAAAGGAGTAACAGAAATAGAAAATGAGAAGCTTTGGGAGGAATGTGTTGGGCAGGTATACTGGCATCTTGCAGCTCTGTGCTCGTGAGCTGGCGAGAAGGCAGCAGCAGGGTGCTGCTGTAGGTACTGCCTTGTTGTGTAAACCATGTGGTTCTCCTTTACAGCAAGTCATGGGATACAAACGAGCTGTGAAGGAAGGAGGTTTCTGTAGGCTTAAAAACACAGGATTTGTGAACTTTCATCTGTGAGTTATTGCCACCAATGTATGCTACTGAGCCATTAATTTTGTCAGGCAAGTACAGTCGGTGGAGGGAGCAAAGCATATGAGAACCATGAACTGTGGCTACCTGGGAATGGCAGGTAGGTGTGCAGAGGAAATGTTGGTTAGAGCTGTCCTGGGGAATCCGTTGCCTCAAATCTGAGTGGAAGCAGTGAGGTGGAGAGGCAGTGGCAGAGTGCTGTGGTTTAGGCCAACGGGTGTTAGGATCGTTTTATGAGCTGTTGCTTATTTAGAATTTTGTTCCTCCTTCATGGAATCTCCCCATCCTGTTGGAGATTCAGCTTTGGACACCCACACTTATTTTGCTGGAAACTGTCACAGACATTTACGATGGGATTTACCTTTTATGAAAGAGTTCAAATTGGGGAAGGCATTTTCTGGACTGCTGTGTTGGGATTTAGCTCAAGTGCGTTTTTCTGCTGTGTGACACAATAAATTACACGGCCTGCTGTAAGTACGGGGGCCTTTGGCACAGCTCTGTTACATTTATTTTAAGTAAGTGCTACCTCTGATTTATTTCTGTAATGTTATGGCTTAAATATTGCAGGTAATCTGTTGTAGTTTTTTTTTTCCAGACTTTACTTTCTTCAAGGGGGGAGCGCCCCTGCATGAGGGATTGTTCAGGAATAGACTTTGCTGTTATTAGGACTGCATGGCTCAGTGTTGGAGAGCGTGATGGTGGGCTTTCATGGGCGGTGGGGGTTGGGTTTGGTTTTGAAAGCAAAGCAGAATGGGAAGATATCTGTCAAATGCTGCAATCTGTAACCTGCTGCCCCCAAAGCCAGGAGCAAAGTCAGCCCGTTTCCTCAGGTCTCTGCCATCTGCTCCTCCATGATGATCACAGTGTTCATGTGGTGCTTTCCTCTTGTTGCAGACCATTGTTGCTATTAACAAGGATCCAGAAGCTCCAATTTTCCAAGTGGCCGACTATGGACTGGTGGCAGACTTATTTCAGGTGAGGCTCAGCTTTGGGCACGGGAGAAAGCTGTCAGATGTAATGACAGTTAAGATAGGTAATAGAATCTAATGGGGTGTTTGCTTTGGACTGTTTTGCACAAGAGTTGGCTTTACAACTTCATTATTTTCAGTCTCCAAACTCAGTCCCCACAAATGTTGAGAAGGGCGGGTTTCACATCAGCCTGCCTGTGTTCACATTTCCTGAATGTGAGCCATTCTGAGAACTGCACCTAGGTACTGAAATGAGTTTTTGAGCTTCATAAAGTCTGAACGTACAGAGCTGGCGTTGTCTTCAGACTGCAGCAGTTCTCCTCCTGCGTGGGCTTGCTGCTTTACTGACACTGAGGCGCAGCTGGCAGTTTTCTGGCAAACTCACACGTGGGCTGGGCTGCCCACACGGCCGTACATGGCAGCAGTGTGAACTCACAGCAGCTCCATGGAGGCATGGGCAGAAGCTGTGCCAGCACTTAATGCCATTCCTGAACTAATGCCCGTTGGCTCAGCGGTGAGCACGGGCCTTTGCGTTAGGCAGAGACAAAGTCACATTCTGAAGAAACACCATGTAGACAATTTCCTTAATAAATTTTGTACGAATGCATTATTTCCACCTAATGGAAATGTAGCGCTCTTAAATAATTAAGAGGCTCTATTCAGCAGGAGGGAAGTGGGGAGTGCTGTGAGCTGGGGTGACCCACAGCCCCTGGAGTTGTGGGCAGGGGGCTGGCGTGTGATGGGGGGGGTTGAGACCTCACATAAAAAACTTTGTGGGGGTGGAGGGGAAACGGGTGCGACCCTGGCACTGGTGTTTGCAGGCAGTGCCTGAGATGACGGAGCTCCTGAAGAAGAAGTGAGCAACTGCAGTGGCTGCAGTTGGGCTGGGCAGTAATGACAGCACAACCCCAAGATTACTGGAGAGTACTGATGTCAGTGTATGTTTGTGCTGGGCAGTGCTTGGTACGGGTGGAGGTGGGGACAGAGGTGGTATGAAGGAATAACAGTAATAAAGGATTGGAGTGGAAAGAGAGGTAACTGTGGGTTGTTTTTTTTTTTGTTTCTTTTTGTGGGTGGAAGGGGCTGGGACACCAAGTGGTGGGGGTAGAGGGGAGAGTGAAGAAAAGCTATCAGGAAAAGGAGTCAAGGCAGGAAAGGTTTAAGGTAAGGAAGGAGGGATGGAAGACAGGAACAAGGGAGGCAGCAGTGGTTGTCAGTGTTTATTCCCAACCTCACTCCCCTCCCAGCTGTGCTCAGCCCCTGGGCAGAGGACATGGGGAGCTGGGAGGCCAGGCTTGGAGCAGGCTGGCCAGCAGCTCTGTCTGTCCCTGGACACTGTAGCTTGGTGCTGGTGGAAGGTCTGTGCACCTTGGGGCTGACCCCAGGCTGGTGGCAGGACACGGCCGTAAGTCTTTTCTCCCTGCCACTGGGCACTGCGGGTCCAATCCTGGTGGCTGAAGACAGGGGGAAGGTCTCCTGTGCCTCAGAGGACACCATCGGTACCGGCTGGCTCAGAGCTGGTGGCAGGGCAGGCCTGCTGGGGGCCACTTGGGTGGTGCGAGTCCAGCCCTGGGCTGGTGGCCATTGCAGGAGGTGCCATAGGTGGCCTCCGGTGCTGCTGCCTTGCCCGTTGACCCAGCACAGTGAGCATGCCCCACAGCTCCTTAGGCCTCTGGTACCTTGCTCAGCCGTGGCTCGGGGGGTCCCAGGGCCCCATACTTGTCTTCAATCACGGAGGGGCCCTGTGGAGAATCTATGAGTGGCTTTAGCTGGAAGACCTCGAGGTTCTCCTGATTCCTGCGGTTGTAGACGCTGAGGCGGTGGCCGAGCTCAGGGCTGGCCCTCACTGAGCTGGCCGGGCTGGGCAGCTTCAGGTTGACAGGGTCCAGCCCCTTCTGCGCCAGGCGTGCCTCTTCAGACAGGGAAGAGAGCAGCTCCTGGACCACGGCTTGTGCCACCCGCTGCTGGCTGGACACGAGGTCTGCGCGAGGGCTGGCGCCGGCTGCGTCCTCGCAGCCTGCGCTGCAGTCTGGGGAGGAGCCCAGCGTCTGGCTGCTCTCGCTGCACGCCTGGGTGCCAGAGCTGACGGTGGAGCGGGAGGCGCTGCCCGAAGTGATGCTGGCCGACGTCCCGGTGCTGCTGAGCCGCATTGGCACCTCCACCGTGAAGAGATCGGAGGAGATATTGGGGCGATGGACGTCGATGGCGGCCGTGGTGACCACGCAGATGGCAGCCTCAGGAACACCGCTGTCTGCAGGCAAGAACGGCGGAGAGGGGCAGGTGAGAGCACAGTGCAGGGAGGAAAACAAAGTAGCAGATTTCAGAGACCACTGCAGCTCTCTGAGGGATGGATGGGGCGGACAGACACCTGCATGCTCCACTGTGAAAATGTATTGGCAGATAGGATCCCTGTCCTTTCCTGTTATTCATTTTATACTTAGGTAAATTAAATCAGCACAGGTAAATGTGTACATGCACTTATATGTGTGCAGATACAGAAATGGGGAAGTAAAACAAGGCAGAAATAGCAAAAGCACAGCTAAACATACACCTACATGGACACATTTTACAGCTACCACATACAGATGTTTTTATGAAATGTACCAAACGCTCCTCCTGCTCTTTCCCCCTAACTAATGTTTATGTAGCCCTCTTTAAATAAATAAATGTATAGATGGTGTTTCCCAAATACCTGTGTTGCATTTTTTATCTAATTTATCTAAATATCTAAAAATAAAAGAGCTCCCCAAGTCTCCACAATGCGACTCCTAAGTCCACACCTGTGTTTTGTTCATCTCTACACGGGGACTGATGCGCAGGCAAGAAAATAAACCTGTACAGTCTTGAAGAAAATAAACATACACATTCATGCCCACACCGTTACCTATCTTCAGTTACGTGGTTATGTACGTATCTTACATCTGTACAGTCACACACACGTGTGTGTCTTCATGTACAAATAATGGGAATGTGCACATACCTGTAATTCTTAGTACACCTTGGTACTTGTATATGTGCAAGTACTCATATGAAATACATAAATATAGTCTTGCACACACCCTTATCTAGATATTTGTATACATATATAGGTAAATGTACATATACATACTTAGGTAAATATGTATGCCATGTCTAGCATACATGTATATAAGTAGGTGTGTACACATGCATGTACACATCTGTATGCATACATATCTATAAAAAACATGCATGTAGTGCATTATCAGTCTATACATTCCTATTTTATACATATATATAAAATATTATACAGACATATGAAAGTTGTTTCCTTTTATAAGCGAATAAGCATGGCTATACCTAAACAACAACCACATTGCACATAATAACCATATACAGTCATACCTATGTGTACACACACACACACACACACAGTTTTTAATGCATACATTTTAATAAGCAGATATGCAGGCATCTGTGTGGGTTGGTAGGTGTAGATATTGCTGTACTCATATAATAATACAAATATATATGTACACAATTTGCATTTCTATACATTTTATACACATATATAAACAAAGATCTGTGTGTGTACACAGTTATATGATGTATAAATGTTTGGCTGTACATATATAACTACATTACATACCTGTGTACAAATACATGTGTATATGAGGGCTGATCCAAAAGTAATGCCTCCTACCTTATTCTGTTGGCTCACACCACGAGTGGCAGATGGTGGTGGTATGGCTACAGAGCTTGAACCTTCCCACCAGTACTCCATTACATTTTGTTGCCTTGTGACACCTGGCAGCAGTGAGGCTCTCTATTAGAATGGCACCTGCCATGTAAATGAAGGTGAAGCATAGGGGTGGAATTGAATTGCTGGTGAAAACAAACATCTAACAGTGGTGTCTGTGTTGAAAGCTTGTGTTTTGCAGCTGAGGATTTGCTCCATCTCACAGTGTTATTGTGCTCTTTGTAGTTGTGGTAGTTTCCATGGAAATAAATAGGAGGCATTACTTCCAGAGCAACCTACTTGCATAAACACGTAATACACACATACAGGAGCATCAGTGTAACCCTGGGCTTGTGGGGAGGGGGGAGGGGGATGTATGTGGTGGAACGTATAGATGGGAATATAAATCTATAATGCATTATACATAATCATCTCTATCTCCACATGCATATTTTATATTTAATGTACAATGCATGTGAATAATTTACATATTAGCTGACACATACCTTGACAAGAATATCCACGTCTATTTGCACATGCATAATTTATGTTCTATATGTGTATATCCACATCTGTGCCTCCCTAGAAATCTATACACACCCACCTACCTTTTTTATTATGTGCATATGATAAAAAGGCATGCAGTTATGTTTATGTCTGTATGCTTGTGTCTGTGTGTGTCTGCACTGGGTATCTGTGTGTGCCCGTCTGTATTTCCCCAGCTGCATACCTATATGAGCGTAGATACGGTGCTGCACTGAGCTCACTCACTTTCATTCCCATTCCTTGCCCAGTGGAATCTCCCTGCAGACCCAGCAGGGCATTAACCTCTGCAGGACATTCAGTCCTCCAGCCTGTGACCGGCACCTCAGGGTGCCCCTCAGCCCTGGAGAGCTGCTTTGGCTCTTAGGGAGAACACCACCAGCTGTGGGTGTTGGGTTCCATTCCCAGAACAGACTCTGCCATTGCTCAGCCTCACCGGGGTTACAGCACACAATGCAATGCAAACATTTGGTTCACACTCACGTTTTCAAGCAGAACTTACCACTGCTGGGCTCATTGTAGTACCGGCTGATGTAATTGTTCATGTCATCCTCTGAAACAACAAGAAGGCAGCGTGTGAGTAAGTGGCTGACCTGGCACAGCCTGCTCACAGCCCCATGGCCTCCTTGCCCTTCCAGGGCCGGGTGTGATGCTCAGATCCTGACTGTGCACTGCACACCTCGTAGCAGTGGCACCCACAGGCTGATAGGAGCAGGGTTCTTCATCACAGCTCCGTGGGATCAGAGCTGCCCAGCAGTGCTGCGTGCTGTGCTCTAAAAGCATTCTCATCCTTTTAAGTGCTCCTTTTGATACCATGTTTCAGAGAAGCATGCTCATCCCTGTGGGGCAGATTCCCTTCGCCCCCCGGGTCCCTGCAGCCGCTGTGCTGCCTTTCACAGCACTCTGCGGTTTGCAGGTGAAAGAAACAGATGTTTTCTGGGGAGCACTTTGCCCATACAACAAGACCCAAACCACCGAGCACTCTGTACCTGAAATAGCTGCACTCGTAAGAAGGCAATCGAACCTGACACTGAAAGGGAACGCGGGTTGTTTTCCTGGTTTCATTGGCTCCTAAAAGCTTTCTTGGCCCCTGTTGATCTTTAAATGCCTGCAGTCAGAGGTGTGCTTTGTGCTAATGTCCAAGTTTAAAAAAGAGGCCTCCGAGTAGCTCAAGGCAGCGCTGCAGGATTAGGGTACATTGCAAAGCTCTTCAGCTATGTGCTACTCAAACACACTTCATTTCAATCATACATAATTCACACTGTGAATGCTAGCAGACCCACCAGCCTGTGCAGGTACTTGGACAGATCTGGGCAGATGTTCTTGGACACGCAGGGAACCTTTGGATACGTGTAGACCTCCATCCCCTTCAGCTTTCATAGAAATCTGTCCCAAACACCGCAATGCTTTGTGCTGAAGCAAGCAAGCAGCTTGGAAATGGTGTTTACCTGCTTTCTGTGTCATGGCCCCAGTTAAACCTTCTGTATGATCACATGCATTGCCTGCCATCCACCTCCAGTGTGGGTCCTGCTATGCTACCACAAAATCCAGTGCCTTCAAACCAATTTAACAGAGTTACAGACAATTCATTACTTCAGCAAACCAATGCCAAGCAGCTGCAAAGGATCTGCACCAGTGCAAGCACTCACTCCTTCAGCACAGCACAGTCACTGCTCTGCCTCACTGCCTGCTGCCATGTTAGCATGCAATGGCCTCCTTACCCTCACTGGGCTCTTCTTTTTTATGTGTGTGTGCATCTCTCTCTGTAAATAATATAAACATGCATGTGCGTATATAAAATATGAAATACTTCTTTTTCTAACCTTGAGGAGTTTCTTATGAATAAAAAACAATACAGAGTATTGGAATAACAAGAGCAGGATAAATATTTCAGCAACAGATTAGGTTTCTGAACGATTACATTAAGGCAAACTGACAACTAACAAACTCATCTTGGCCACAGGGAGTCACAGCTGTTTTGGGGCATAAGAGGCTACAAACAATCCCACTTATCTCTGATGATACCTAAGAATACCACCTAAGAAGGTTCCTAAGAATACCATGAAGACCAAACTGGAAGCAACCACTTGTGCACACACGATGTGCACACAAACAGAAAGTAACGTTACTGGGGAACTGCTTCAGAACTTCATGGTGATTCACCCTGAAGTCCCCACTGTCAGCAGCCAGAAGGATCAGGAGCACAGCGGCAGGAGGAGGTGGGTGTAAGCGAGGGAGAATGACTCCTGCAAGGGGAGGAGACTGCTGGTAGCATGGAGTGTTCTCTGTTCTCGGGATACTTGAGCTTCAGCTGCAGAAAAGCAGTGGTCTTTACACAACACTTCATTCTGTTTTTAAGATTTCTGGCAGCTCAGGCTTTTGGGAGCCCCACCATCAGTGCATCCCCTCAGAGCCACGTCTGCCTGCTGCCTCCAGCAGGGCCACGAGTCCCACTGGACAGAAGGGAGCACGACCAGGAGAGCCATTCCTGCCGACCCCACATAAATCCAGAATGGCTCTCCCTGGTGCTGCAGCCAAGCACCTCTGTGAGGCTGCACAAGTGCAGCAAAGCCCAATCAAGAAGGGCAGTAAGCCCTCTCTCTTTGCTTGCCAACCAAATCTCCATTACTGAAACAACGTGCAGCCCTTGGTTGGGATCTGCCTGAAAGCTACAGGATTTTATCTTCTGTTCTTTCCCTGCGAGATTCAGATTACATCTCCTCCACCACAAGTGGTTTAGGGAGCAATAAACCATTTGGAGTACAGTCCCATATAATCTCATCTGACCCGAGAGAAAACACTGTAATCTCTCTCTCTTGGCCCTGTAAAAACCTCATAAATTTGGTGAAGCACATAAATGACACTCTGACCAAGGCAGATCTCTTTTTTAGTTCTGTAATCTCCCAACAGTGACCTTCAGTTGTTTCATCAACGACTGCAAAACCTCTGTACACAATAAATACCATTTGCACATCTACGTGATCAGAGGCCTTAAAAAAATAATTTTTTAAGAAACAGAATTAGTTATTGTAACAATCAGAGACACCAGTGTGGTGGAATAGCAATGCAGGAGGTGCAGTGACAAAAGGACTACAGCGATGGAAAGGGGTTACAAGGAGAAAGGGAAAGTGCTCACTCTTCTCTGAAGATCCAAGCTTGCAGGGAAAACTCCACAAGGGAGATCTCCAACCAGAGATCCTTCCCCAGTGAAAATCAACCCTTAAATGAGGTCTAAGAGAGGTGCAGCCAGGCTCCACCCTGCGCTGCCTTCACCTGTGTTCCCAGGGCTGACAGGATCCTTTCCACAGGTGCTCAATCAGTGGTTCAGGGCAGGACTCTACACTTCCCATACAGTTATTAAAATATTTTACTTCATATTTGTATTGCCATCGGTTATACTGCCTTCCATCCCAAACTTGCATGTTCTGAATCACAGGTTTCCTTCTGCTAAGCAGTCTCTCACTGAGCAGAGCAATCCCTAGCTGCACCTTCCTCCAGAAGGCAGTGATCTGCACAGAGAGGCTTCTAAAGGAGCTCATCCACTTCCATTGCTACCACCATCTAGAAGCAATTAGGAGAGAAGCATAGGATAAAATACACTTTCCAATAAAAGTCACTGAGACACTGAGCAGGAAAGTTTTTTCAGAGCAGAAATTATGAGACCAAGCTGTTGTCCCCTGAACACTTGCAGAAATAGAAGCAGTGATGACAGCTATACTGCTCCAACAGCCCATGGCACTGCTCACTCATCCATTCATTTATTAGGGCACACAACTCTGAGCTGTGCCTCCTTCACCTTCCTGGTCTCAAGTAAGATGACCCAAAAAGAATGTTTTCCCTTCTGCTTTGCTGGCCCCAGAAGGTGTCTCTACCTTTCCCTCTAGCAACATGGAGAGTTTGTGCCAACAGGAAATACCAGCAGCCAGTTCATCCCTTCCAGGAGACGTTCACACAAAGGCAGGTTGCCATGCAGTGCTGTGCTCACATGGCCTCCATCCACATACGTGTCCAGCCAGCACAGGTTGGATGGCTGCCTGAGCACATGGGATAATCCACCATGAGAGGAACTGCTGCAGCTACCTTGCACAGAAAGCAGAGCCACAGAGTCAGCGTGGTTCTAACCTGAGATGAAACGTCATTGTGGAGAAAGGAGAACTGCAGACGTGGAAGATCAGCGCAGCAGGTCATGCTGCAACAGCACAGCGTGCAAAGAGCGGGGCTGAGATACAGAACACCTGTGTGTGGGCACAGCCAATGGCTTTAGGTGCAGGATGGCCTGGGGGACCTCTCCGTGCTCATCTTTCAGCCTTGTTCTCTGTGAGTAGGGAGCAGCAGATCTGTATCTGAGCTGGTGTGGATCAAACACAAAGCAAAACAGCTGTTTGCTGCATCGAGAAAAACAAACGTTGAGAAAAAATATGGATATCAACAAAATAACCATCAGCAGGGACAGAGAAGGATAATTTAAGTAGAAGGACTCAAGAACAAACTGATAAACTGGCAACGAACGAGGGCAGAGTAGGGGTTAGGAAAAGCTTCTAGTGCTTTAGGAGAGTGAGGTGCAGGAACAGTGTTCCAATGCCAACAGAGGGCACTGTATCTCACTGCCTTCACAAAACTGGAGAACAACCCATTGTGAAAGGGATGACATGCTTGGCAGTGGAAGCGTTCCAGCTGTGCTCCTTTAACTGCCAGCAATATCTTCAGTCCCCATGTACTAATGATGGCAGACAACTTCAACCCCATGTGTGTGATTGCATGGTCACCACTTCTGGAAGTGGAAAGTTTCTACCCTGCCAATTTGGTGAACATGAAATCCAAGAGCCTCACTCCACCAACTACAGATACACTTAAGTGCTACTTGATGTCTAATTCCTATGATTTCTGCTTGGACGATCAGTGCAGAGAACCAAAAAAGCCTAAAATGGGTACCTATAGAGAAACTAAATCCTCAGTCTTTCCAAGATACATAGAATTTGACCAGGAAGTGGAGTGCTCTGAAGATATAACCATTAATAGGAGTAGACTTCAAAGCAGATACATTCCAACATTAGAAAAGAACCCGATTTATTACCTACTGTCCTGCAGTGACAGGGCTCTCCTCACCGCTAACAGGATCGCTTCAGGAACTGCCTTAATTTGCAACAATCCCAAGTGTTTAAGCAGCTCACGCTGCCTTGCAAGCAACAACTGACAGAATCCTTTGCAGTGCCCCACTTTGCCTTCTCAGACAGCAAATGACTAATCTTAAGGGAAGCCTTCTGGAGCTCCAGAATTGGTCATTTTCCCCTCCCAGTCTCCCACTTTCTTCACTTGCAGAACACATCAGTGCCTACGGGGAGAGTAAGCTTCTCTGCTCTCTAAGAATGACCATAAATTGCAGCAGTCCCCCAAAGAAAAACACTGCTAATCCCCCAGAAACAGAAATTCCACTCTGAATAGCTAAAATCACTGTTCTGCCATGGGAAAGTAACAGAAAATGGGATCCAGTTCTTGCTCAAATCAGTACAAGGGTGCCATACTGCTTTTAAACTATGGCAGTGCTGTAGAATGTCCCAAACTGCAATGATATATGCAGGAAAATGAGGAATTTCCTCTAGGGACTGTAATTCATATATTATGAGGGAGATTAAAGAATAATAAATTTTGGAAGGAAGTATTAATGGCTGGATGGGGTACTGTGAACCCAGCATTCCCTGGAGCTGGAGGTTTGTAAACTGAACAGTAAAAATGATTTGTGCAGGAGCAGAAAATGTTGGATTTTATTCTGACCGTAACTGGTTCCATGCTGCAGGAATTCAGAAAGAGAAAAAAACCTCCTTCATCACTTAGAGGTGAGCAGATAGGATACATCGGGTGCTCCAAAAGTCATGCCTCCTATTTGTTTCCACAGAAACTACAACAGCTACAAAGAGCACAATAACACCATTTGATAGAGCAAATTCCCAGCTACACCAAATGTAATGGAGCATCGGCAGGAATGTTCAACCTCTGCTGCCATACCACCACCATCTGCCCCTGACATCATGAGCCAACATAATACAACAGGAGGCACACGCAGGCACCCACATGCAACCAGCGGTCGTCCCCAGCTCCTTACAAACCCCACAGCGCTATTTTGAAGTCTGTGAGTACCATCATCATTCAAGTCACGCTACAGAAACTGAGGCAGCGAAGCCAAGTAAGATGCTTACAGGGCAGCAAATGTCACAGCAATGCCTCCCTTCTCTCCAGGCCATCACCTTCCCTGGCAGTGACAATGACAGCCTTTGACCTGCACGCTGATACCTGTGTGTCAGCCTTCGTGTCTGGCTACTCTGGAGTCCAGTTTGTTGGCTGGACAAATAAAACCTCAATTCAAAGAAAATAAAGTTAAAACATTTCCTGCCTCCTCGCCAAATTAAGTAGTAATTAGCATATATCCATGCTTTTTCCAGAGTTATTCCTACTGTCTTCCTACTTCCTACTGTTAGGATTTTTCTTCAGTGTCTGAAGAAGCAGTACATCAAGAACAGGGACAGGGTATCAGTTAGGGAGTTATGGGACACTTTCAGAGCCTGCTGACCATTTGGCCAGAATCACAGGATAACCCGAGTTGGAAGGGATTGAGTCCAACCTCAGGCTCTATAAAGGATAACCCCAAATCCAAATCCCGAGAGTGCTGGCTGTGCCCACTGCCCTGGGCAGCCTGCCCCATGCCCACCGCCCTCTGGGGCAGAACTTTTCCCTATCACCCACCTGGTCCTCCCCTGACACAGCTCCATGCCACTCCCTTGGGTCCTGTTGCTGTCACAGAGAGTAGAGCTCAGCACTGCCCTTCCACTCCCCTCCTGGGCAAGGATATGTGCGGGAAGCTACACAACAGCACACACAGTGAGCTCCTGATGCCGGCCGCACTGCGTGTCTCTGCACAAATTCCCAGAGGGGTTGTGTGTACCACGTGATGCTGGGGTTACTTGACTTACCTTACTGAATGCTGTAGTAAATTGGTGCACGAAATCCAGTGTAAATACCGGAGTACAAGCTGTCCCCAAGGAGCTTTAACTTATGCACTATGCCATAAAACTTCCAGGTATGGAAACGAATAAAAAGACTGAATGCTTTCTTATTCCATAACCCTTCCATGATGAAGTATTCTGCACTGAATGTTTCCATTGTTCAGTGTAGACGGGGGAAATAAGATTAGCTTGAGATGGAATATCCCATTTTTGCATGCAGTATGTTCTCCAGCCAACTAAAGCTTGCTGGTTTGGCACAATCCAGAGCTCTCCAAAGATGGCAATTTTTTTTTGAAGGCTGACAAAGTTAAGTTTGGCACAAACATAGACATTCTATGCCATACCCTACCCTCAGGTGTTGTATGTAAGGCTCACGTTCTGCCAGAGCAGAAAAGAAGAGCCTCTCCTGAGCCTGTTTTGCCTGACAGCTGAATTCTGACTTTGAATTGCAGCTTTTCTTTCAGCAGTATTAGCAAACTGGTCCCTTACTTCTCCTCAAACTAGTCACTGCAATAGGCAATTGCAGATGTTTCTCAAAGCTCACAAATGCCATGTGGCCCACAGAATGATTAACTGCAGTAGTCACTCTAGAGCACTAAAGAAGGAAAAAAAAAAACATAGTTAAAGTGGAATTCCTACTGTGGTCTGATAAGAGAGGGTAACTTGCAATACATTACCCTTGACCTAAAAAGTAGGGGTAAAAACACTGGTGGCTTACAGCTCCAGGTAGAAGTGGTGGGAAAGCCCTGAACATAGGAGATCCTACATCATCCATATACCCATTCCATGCTGTGCAAATGAAGGACTCTTGAGCTGAAGACATGCTCTTCCTCTGTGTGGTGTATCACTTCCAGGTTATCCAATGTGTGTGTTGGTGACAACGGCCATGGTTGTAAATACCTACAGGATGCCAAAGTGGTACCAGTGAAAACTACTGCTACAACAGCCAGCATGTTACTGGAGAGCAAAGACCCAGTTGAGGTGAGGAGGTAAGAGAACCAGGCAGGGTTGGCTCACGGACTTTCTTTTCTGGGGTAACTGCCTTATCAAGCTGTTGGCTAAGGTTCAGAAGTCCTGTAAACTTACACAGACGCAATTTCTAAGCCAGCATTGCTACAACAGTATTCAAAGCCTTGCCATAATGGATGTGTTACGTTATCATTTCTTTTCTCTGCAAAATAATACAGGCAACTACATGCAAAATCCTCTGCCTCAGTTGACTGTTCCCTGGATTATGGATTAAGGCACTGAATATTACTGCTGGGAGTGTGGTTTCTCGTGCAGTTTGATCTTGGTCCCCCTTGTCAGTACTCCACCATAATGGCAGACTAGCACAGGTGGCTGTCCCTCGCTGTAAGGCCATAGGACATTCTTTCTGTTCAATTGTAAAACATGGAGTCACCTAAACTTAGCTTGTTAAACTTAGCTCATAAGAATTCATCTGCAAAAGCTTTGTATATAATATATGGTACAATGCACAAAAAATATTTCCTTGTGTTTTTAGTTGACTTCTGGGAACCAAAAAATAATTCTATGATTCTCAGTACGAATGTCTAAACATAACTGCACCTCACCTGATACGTGAAGTAGTGCATGCTTTCTTATTTGCTGGATGCATTTTTTTCCCCAGTGGAAAGCATGACTTGCTCTAATGAATCATGTAACCTAACAATATAGAAACCAAGATTATGTATCTACTTCGATGCACGTGTAGCCAGCATTTTACAGTGAGGAACTAACCATGAGTACTTGTGTTAATCTGGAACAAATACTTTGGACAGAAAGAAATCAGATAAATCTCCATAGCGCTGTAATTTCAGCAAGTCTCCTCCTAATTGTGCACAACACTCTCCAGTTCCAAATGTAACCCTCAAGGAACACATGCATAAATTATAATATATCCACTGGGGAAACCTCTGAAATCCTACAAAAAGGGGGAAATGCGTTTTAGGGGACAGTCTGCTCAACTGCCTGCTTTTAAATACAATTTCAAATCAGGAATAATTAATGGCTGAACTGTGGTTAGTGCTCAGACATTACTACAGAGGACAAAACAGGAGCAATTTCTACACACTTTCATTACTGTGTAGAGAATGAAAAAAACGATAGTTTGAAAGAATCTGGTAAGCTTTTTCTCCTATGGCTTTTGATTAAAATGTTTCTATCCCTTAAATTCTGAGGAGTTGACCAAATAAAGGTACCAACTAAACCTCTAATTCAGGCAATATCCACACACTGCTCATCTACTGAAACAAGAAAACTGGGATGTCCAATGGGTATCATTATGATAAAAAATTACTACATGAAATATGACATTAACCATCAGTGAGATGGTGGCACATTCTCTCCCCCACCATGAGCATTGGGAAACATGGGTAAGGCAGCTACATCCTGCCCAATAAAGCCTTCTGGTCTAGCACTTCAGGGGTAATTAAAAAAAAGGGTGTAGGTCAATATAACTGCTAGCGGTCCCCTGAACCACACATCTCACCTAACAGACAACCCACAGGACTGCTCCTCAGCACAGGCGCTGCCTACAGTGTGCAAATGCTCCTTTCCTTGCACCAGAGCCACCCAGTCTGAGCACAGCTGAGCCGTCCAGCATTTTTAACCACTTAGTTTTAAACCACTTAGTGGGAGCCTAAGCCTCCAACCAAGGCAAGCTTCACAGCTGGTGCGTGGGCAGCCATACCACCTGGAAGGCAAGCTGGGATGTGGTGCAGTCAGCAGGATGGCTGGAACTAGTAGAAGAGAGACAGTCTTGTTTCCATCAATTCACAAAATATTACACAGAACACAGAATAAAATACGACACGCAGGTTTCTATGGATTTGCACATCTGCCGTTGTCCATTTATGCTTGTATTTCTAATCCACATACATAACATTAAAATCATACAATCACCAACATTGAAAAAGACCCCCAAGATCATCTGGTCCAACCAGCACCACCATTTCCCCACTAAACCATGTCCCTTAGTACAACATTTAGACATTTATTGAACACAAGAACTTGAGTATCTCCCAGCAGACACCGGACTCTTGGGCGATGATGGCCAAAAAAAAGATAAAAAAACATCCAAATCAACTCCTAATGTAGGCAATCTGTCCTGTCAATAGATTTACAGGCAAGGGTAATCTGGCCCAATACATTTAACCTGATATTTTTAAAACCAGTATGAAAAAAGACAACATTATGAATATCAGTAGCTGACCTATGCATCAGGCTTCTGAGCAGAGAAAGTAAAAGCTGAGAGACATGACATCAATTTAGAATAGCCCTAAGTCCTCCCTAAACCACAGAATTGCAAGCAACCAAAGAAATTGTTTTTCAGTTCAATTTCCCTACTTTTAACTCTGAGTGATTACTGCTTTGCCAATTCTGATTTGGCTGCTGCTGCTTTAGTGTTTGAGGGATACAATCATGAGGACATTGGGAAGGTATATTGCTGTCATTTTCATCCAGAGTTGTTTCATTGGCTCTAGTAAAAATCTGCTCAAAAATGCAACAGCTTCTGCCACTTTGGAGCAGATACAGCTTCTTTGCAAAAATGGAAAAATGCAGTCTCCAGGGAAATGAACAAATTCACTAGCAGAGGGAAAGCAGTAGGTTCAGTCAGTCCATGAAAGGGAACAATAGCGCCGTGGATAGCAGCACACGGGCAGCACTCACCTCGTGGAGACTGCAACTCAGTGATGGTCTCAGTGGCTTCATCATCTGAGTCTTCAGTGGCAACCACCTTGTACCTGTTGCTGCTCTGCTTGTTCAGCACATGCGGGACCTGCAGCGCAGCCTCTCTCTCTGCAGCCAGATCCAAATCTTGCTGAGCAAGGTGGGCCCTCAGCTGCCTGATCTCAAACTAGAAGAAAAAACAACAGCTGGTACTGATGTCATATGAATGTGGCTAGAAGCCCATATTTTACAGTTTGGTACCTATTATTCAGTTTACCACTCAACTACTACAGACTGCTAACAGCAAACACAACATAAGTATGCTAGCATTTGAGTCCATGTTACTGATGCTATCCTGCAGCTCAGGTGAGTTGGCTTATTGCCCACATAATCTAAAAAATAATCACCATGTTGTGTGGTCTTCTATTTTGTACACGTCTCCCTCCTGGAGATATGCTTTTGGACAATTCCTTACAGATGCAACAGTCAAACTGAAAGACATCTTTACAGAAGAGCATCCTTGGTAAGCATTTAGGTACTTACATTCCTGACAAACATCTCTAACCTGCTAGACTGTAACAGGGATTTCTGGGAATAGGCCTTCCCACACTAACTTTAGGCAAAGGGGCACTGCAGTCTCCTTCCAGCCTGAAGTCTTCTGGACTCCACAGCATGAAGAAAACCCTGGGGCAGGTCGCCACTTTTCTGTCCACTCCTCTCAAATACAGGAGCTACAGCACTTATTGACATTCTGCAGTCAGGATAGGATTTGTCCAAAAAGCAGATACAGTTAAGATGACAAAAGTTACCCGGTACAGTTTGATAAGACACTGCATATTTCTCCCATGTCTGACAGCCACAGGTCTTCCATAATGCAAGGAGGAAAATCATTTTTCCAAAGTGCAAAGACAATTCAAACTTTTATATAAGCACCACAAAATCTCACCATCCCTCCCCTTATCCAGCACTGCCACATTACAACAGATTTCTCCTTTTCAAACACTTTTTAACATCAGTAATATGGCAGCGCCAAGTCGTGCATAACTATAGAGAATCTGAAGGGGGGAAGCAAATGAGGCAAGTAATAGGCTAAGGCATTTAAAGTGTAACAGTGCTGGTCTCCCTTAGTTCAAGGCCTGAGAAGCCATCAGAGTGTGATGCTTGCTCCAGCAAGCCACACTGCACCTGTCACTCTGTGTTTACAACAGAGATGGAATTAGCACCTCCATGCTTGAAAACCAGTGTGTAACAGCATGTTTCAGGATAAATGAATCTGGGTCTGGCTCTTGCTTCTCAGATGCTGATTCTAGTCTGCCGTGCCATCAGATTTTGGGACTGTCAGCAGACCTAGTTTGCTTGACTGCTGTCCACATGAGACACAGCGTGCATGCCAGGCACACTGCAGAGCACCAGCAGCTCCTCTAACCTGGGCAAACAACTTGAGGGAAAACAAGGCAAAGCTTCCTCAGACTTTAGAAAGAAAGGAGGAAAACCAAAAAGGAATTCAAATTGCTGTATCTGGAAACTGTCTGCTTTTCAAAGCATAAAGAAAGGAGCTTACAGGAAAGAGAAGGCCCAGTGAGAAACTCAAATCCAGAGAGCAAAAGGGCAGTTTAAGCTCTCTTGATCACATTCAAACCACCTGCTGCAGAGATCAAACAAAAAAAGCAGATCTTTCTCTCCTTAAATCAGCGGAAAGAGGTCTGGCAGATGCAGACAGGGTGCAGTTTTCACTGCTCTTAATCAAAGGCCAACTAGCAGACTAGCAGTGGCAGTCAGGCAGCATCAACAAATGTCAAAATGCTGTTCTGCTCCTCAGTCCCTGCAAGGAAATCTCTGCAGCAGCTCCCATCTGTGGTTTCTGTCTTTATCTATCAGCTAGGAAGCGGGGAATTCTCCTTTCCCAGGTAAATTCAGGTTCTGTTCTTGAGCCCTAGAAAGAAACAGAAACCATAGATACTTCGTACTTCACCTTTAATGGGAAAAAGACACCCTTTCAGACTCTCCCTCATAAATCTGGACATTTTTACTTTGGCTTTGCCAACAAGCTATGAACCACTCAGCCTGGCACACCGACCAAGCAGCGCTTGGTAAGCATCCCTGTGATGGCCCCAGTGGGCAATTCCACTTTGTACAAGCAATTCTTTATTTACTATTTCTGTAGGGAAAATGGAACTGGAATCCACAGGGAAAATGATCACTGCTATCCAGGTGAAAGGCCACTCTGGTAGCATCAACAACAGAAGGGGCTTTGCTGCCATCTTATGTTTAAAGGACAGAAATACATGCCTGTGGCTCCAGCAGCAGAGGATGCACCTGCTCATGATGTTATGTTCCAGAAGCTGAAACCCAGGACGGGTACCTCGGCTGACACAGTGCTTCCCTCATCCACAGCAGATTGGTAAGCACAGACACGAGGATTAAATCCACAGGCACAGTAAAGCAGCACACTGCTCTGGACTTCACCATCGTGTAAATAACAGGCAGCTATTCAGTCAGATAACAGCAGAAACCAGCGTTGCCTACCAAACTGCACAGCTTCAGCTGCTTAACAAGGACTCTCTCTTTTGCAGTATTTCAGATGGACAGCTTCCAGGGTTCACGTTTGCCCTGATGTCTGTGTAGCCATTAAAACAGTGAGAAGGCAGAATTAAATACTATCATGCATGTAACTGTATTTTTATTTGTTAGAAGAGGGTATTCATTGTAATAACAGTGCCTGTTGCACTCCCATATTCACTGTTACTGCTGCCAAGTGATCTATACGCATACATACATATATATACACACATATTCCACAGAGATGCAGAACCAAAACTCTGTCAGCAGATTATGGAGCATAAGACAGTGACAAAACCCAATTCAGTACACTGCTCACAAATGCAAACCAAAACCCTCACTCTAAGGCAGGGCATTCAGAAAATCACCACTTGCTATCCAGATTGATTCAAGAAAGTGAAAGGACGTTTGTTAAAATATCTAAGAAAAATTACACAGAAAAGCTTTTAGCTCATGCAAGGTGTGCATACACTCAGGAAATCATTTCAATACTGATTGTTCACAACTATTGAAAATTATCCCAAGTTATGCTGAAGCTGGTATGCAGTTTTGACCACTAAAAGCAACCCAACAAAACAAAGGTTAAGTCTGAAAGAAGCACGTGTTTCTTATGGGCATGATTCAGTGAAAGACTGCGTGAGCAAATTACCTGGTAGGTGCTAATATCTCCTGAGCATTATATTGAACACTGACCTCGGGCAGCTCTAATGTGTAAAAGAGCTAATGAGATTGCTCTGACTCCATACCACACAGGCCAGGGCAGGTTAAATAAATCAGCAGAGGGTGTAAAATATAATGATCTTTTTAACTGAAAATTCTGGGCCAAAGCTAAACACATGAAATTTCTATTTGCAGCAGCAGCTGATGCAGCTATCTGAAATGTAGACCTGGGCAGCATGAACACAGCTGCAAGAGAGCTGCACTGAGGAAGTTATGTTTTGTATTTTGAGGCAACCTACAAAGGCTTAACTGTTTGAAATTTATATGTGGGAAAAGGCAAAAGCACAGGCACTCATTCATAGGATTTGATTTGTTTCAGTTAAGACTTGCCCATAGGTATCAGCCAGGTGCTCAGAAATTTGTAAACCACACTGAGCACCTGGGCAAACAGCTTTGTTGTGTGGAAGATAACCTGGTGAGGGCAAGGAGACTCAGGTAAACTATCTTCCAAATTAAGATAATCAAAACCTGAGCATTAGTCCACTTAAGGCTGCTACTGATGTTATTTACCAGCACACCTATATCATTCATTATCTTCAATTACACATACTTCAGTAGCTTCTCACGGGTTCCTTTGTCAATAAGCTCCTTAATATATTTTACAATGGAAAAAACACATTTGAACACTTCACAGATCACAGCATAGTTCAGGCTGAGATGCACCTCTGAGGACCAACTAGTCCAAAATCTTGCTCAAAGCAAGGCCATTTAGCTCAGCCCGCTACAAGCTTGTGCTGTCAAGTTTTAATTATCTCTCTGGACGTGTTTACCACAACCTTCCTCTCCTTTTTGCTCCAGTACCTGACCATCCTCCTAGTGCAAATACTTGTTCTTATATTTACAAAGAATTTTCCACGTTCCAGCTTATCTCTGTGCACCTCCAAGCAGAACCTGGCTGTACTACGCATGAGGGAGCCGAAGGCAGCAGTCTGTTCCATCTTCTCTTCCTAAGGCTGAATGAGCCCAGCTCCTGCAGCTTATTATCCTACTCTGTGTGCTTCAGCCCTGAGCATCACTGCTGTCATTGTGTTCAAGTATTCTTCTTATATTGCAGAGCTCACATTGGCCACAGCACTCCAGGTGTGATCTCACAAGCACTGGGCTACATTTCTTAAATCCAGACTTGGGAGGATGCAGAAAATTAAGTCACAATTTCTTCAGAGCAGGCAAAATAAGACTATGCTAGAACTATAGATTGTGTGTGTGTGTGTGTGTGTGTGTGTGTTAATGATCTGTCTGTTATGTGTACTGCTGCTGGAGTAGACTTTTATAATTACATGGAATGAGATGTGCAATTTAAAGGTGTGATACACATGGCTTACATGAAAATATATTCACTATCAAGATAAAGGGAAATAAAGATCATTTCATGCAAGAATAAGTAACTACTTTGTCAGGCCAGATGAGAAAGCTAATTGACTGCAAATTTAAACTGACTTGCTGTCGTCAAAATTAGCAATATTTTGTCAGGAAACAAACCAGAAAGAACTATGGGGCATGCTCGTGTTCCTCCTCACTTCACAAACACATCAGGTAATTGTTTATAAGCAGGTAAGATGACAGAGACCTACCTAGAGCTCTATGTAACGACTCACTTTATATGGCTGGTTGTATAAAAAGTTCCACTCCTCCCATCTGATGTTTTACACATGCACAAGACTCCAAAAGGGACAGATCTAGCAGTGAGTCATATAGAATTTCCCTTTAATGGTTTTGCAACAGAGGATGACTGACAATTTCAGAGAGATCAATGAACATTTTAGTCAAAAGCTACTTATGTCTAATGCAGGCATAACAACTTCGTTCCATTCTATGAGTGCTGTCTGTATAGAATGCCCTGCCCTGAAGCTTATCTGCCATTGGGATGCAATCCAATGTTTATTTCCATTAGTTTAGTCATTGTTGGTAACAATAAAAATCAGGAGACGTTTGCAAACAAATGATTTATGGGCAGAACGAAACATGGGATGACCTTGGCTGCCTTCCACTTACCAAGAAAATGACTGGTAGTTAGACATGAATTAGAATTAGTGCAAAAAGATAACATAAGTTATTTCTCCAATAGGTAATTTTACCACCTAAATAGCCCTGTCATTAAACTAGCAGCTGATGTACAAATTATATTCCAAGATAAAAAAGAAATTACAGCTTCCACAATTCTTACAGTTTTGAGAATGATGAAAAACCCTGTACTACGAGAGCTGACAGAAAAGGAGCTTTTGTGGTACATAGTCTGGGCTGGACTGTACTCAGCTGAATGGCATGAAAATCTAACAGAAAAGATCAGGTAAACAGGTTTACCATCAGAAATGGAAGTTTCTTTACAATGATTTCAAAATAAATTTGAACTGGAATTTGCATTGCTAATGAAATTCTGTGTGTATATATATATATATTTCCTTTATAATTTAATTTCTTAAATTGATAAAACTTAATTATTAAACTGATAAAACGACACCATCAGGACAATACTCTTTCTATATGTTTGCCAGTGATTGCAGTGAGACTTTCTAATCTCTCACCCATTTTTAGAAATCCCCATTACTGTGATGGGCAAAGTTTCTCAAATCCTTTAGTATTTTCTCTCTTAACCACCCTCATGCTTCATTCCTTTTTGATGTCTTTCTTGGCCAGAGAATAAATAAGACAGCAAACTATTGAAACAGTTTCAGTAGGGCTCTGCAGAGACCAAAGTTGTAGCCCATGCATCTATAATTTATAAAACATATTCTGTTTTTCAGACGTATGGCTAGCCAAAAATCAGCATCTGGAAGGAGTTTTCATACTTGCAGAATGTCTCCAATGTCACTCAGGAATGGAATAATACTTTGCAGTTGTGATACCCTATCACTGGCCAAAAAATATAACACAGCTGACACACGAAACCAGATAGATTAAAAATAACAACAGAAAACCAATACAAACATGCACACAAAAGCCACTACTAGTACAAACTGGTAAACAGGTTTTGCTTTCCTTTCAACACCTATGCACTCATCTTCCCTTCCTCATTTTCTAGCTTTGATCAACAGAAGCAATTCTGCAATGTGGGATGAACTAGGCTCTAGATACAATTCCTACAAAACCAATCCAATCTGTTACTTTAATTGCAACCCAATCACTTTCCAGATCTGTTTCGTCACATGCATTTGTGCAAGTAAACAAGAAAAGTCAGGTTGGCAGAAAGAGGACAAGGGAAATGCCCCTAACAGTTAGCCATACTAACTCAAGCCAATTTAAACTGACCACGTTAAGATGTACAGTATGTTATGTTTAAGTTAATTACAAGACACAGTCCACTCAACAAGCCTACGTGGAAAGAAACGTCAGATGGAGGCTGCTTTTGTGACTTAAATTCCTCCCCTTTATGTATATGCACAACAAGGACTTAAATCACACAGCTCAGCATAAGGAAAATAACACAGCTCACAAACACAAGTTAAAAAGCTCATCTGCGACAGCTTCAAAGCACAAAAGCATGGGGCCCTGCATGTGTTAGAGGCACCAGGTCAGCCTCCTAAAGGCTCTAGGCAGCTCCCTGCTATCTCATTTGCCTGTAATAGAGATAGCAGGTACCTTACAGGCAAGGCAACCAGGAATCCCTACCTGCTGGACCTCCAGATTTAAGAGCAGCCAGACTGCTGCAGGCAACCCCTGGATGCTAAAGCATAGACACGCTCACTCAAATCCCAAGAACAAGCAATCCTTCAAGAGGCTGGGACAGGTAATCAAATGAAAAAGCAAAAGCCTGGCAGAATTTTAGACATCAAATATCATTAGGAGACTTTTTTTCCCCACCAGATACTGTATACAATGCCAATGTGAAAATTATAATGCTGACAACTTGTTCTTGACTGAATTATGAACCTATTAATTTACGAAGAATGCAGTACTTGTGTCAATGTCTTCTGTTGCTAACTGCAGCAAATTAGTACATTTACCTCATATTATACAGCTGAAACGTTTGTTTGGCAGGAACTCAGGACAGTAAAACATGAGAGATTAGTATGCTGTCATTTTTCTACAGTCCATATTTTTCCATAGCTGATGACACTTGAAAGCTAGGAGAGAACCTACTCTGTTTTCACAGATTTACTCATCTACCAAAGCAGTAATTCTTTGTACTTGACATACAGCTATGCTGTAACCATCAGAACTCAGGTTAAGGCTACCATGGTTAGGTACAAAGTCAGGCATGTAGAATGGAGGGTGGCAAAAATGCTCTCAAACCCTGCTTGGTACAATGAGCCTACCTTCACTCAGACTATGAAAGAACAACATCAAAAACTGTTTGGGGAGTAGGAGTATTATTTAGCTCCATAATGAAGTTCCCAAAAATAAATGTTTTCTGATTTATGATTGTCAAGAACTTTAACCTAATAGAATGGGCTGACAGTCAAAATACTGCTGTGGGACTCAAGAAACTGCTGATTTGCCTACTGCATTTGGTCTAAAGAGATTCTCTCCTCTGTAAAACTGGGTATATACCAGCTCTTGTTCATTTCATGATCGTAACAGAAGCATGAATCTACCAATATAACTGCACAAAGTTGTCATGAAGAGGACTATCAATGGGTCTTAGATTCCTAATAGAGAGATGGGCACATAAACCCCTGATTCAGATTAGGTACCTGTTCCACAGCTGTCCTGTACTGGGATGAGTTGCCTCTCCTCCTGTCTATTCGGGCCCTTCAGCTTTTTTGACTGATTGACCAACCCCAACTTAACCCTCATTCTGTATTTGAAAAACACCAGCCAGAAGTAGGGAATGGGAACTGATGCTGGAAACTTCCAGCCTTTATTTGGACATCTCCTAGTTATCCTTGCAATTGAAATGAGAATTAAGTCAGTTGGAGGACCATTCTGTTGTGGTTTGGTAGTCCTTTGAATGCCCCACTTTGCCTAAGCAGGTCACTTACAAACTCATTTAAATAAGACTGTAATTCAAAATGCCTGGCTTATCGTCACAATGACTGTTTTACACTTTTCCCTGACATCTATTTTAAATTTCACCTTCCCTTATCTCAGAAGACCGAGCCACTGAATATTTGCAGTCTTGGGAAGAGTCTAAAAAAAATGCTGCACCAGAAGCTTCTAGTTTCTGGTGCAACATCTTGAGTCTGCCAAGAGTCTCAGACTGACCTAAAGGAAGCAGCCTCCTGCATTTAAAGCAGGGAGATTCATTAGCTTTCATGCAAATGCATGTACTTTTCCAAGGAATAAGGCTTTAATACAGCTGCAGTGTCCAATAATGGCAATGAATTTTGCATGCTCTGAATATTATGTCAAACTGCACTCATTCAATAAATCAAATACTGGAAGCACTCCTTTTCTATTCTTCACATTTGTTTTCCTCACCTTAAGAACACACGCATAGAAGCAACTGCTATTTGACAAATACCATGCTTAAAAATATCCTGGCTGCACCTAGTATTTCTTTAATGTTGAAATCTGTCACTTTGCAACAGATATCCTAATGATACTTTTCAATTACAGCAAAGTACATACACTGTATGATTTTCTACAACAAGCTATATGTAAATAAAGACAGAATTGAACTTTACCCCTTGTTCTTGGCAGATCTGGGTTAGTCTTTCCAGCTGTTCATCCTGAATAACCTTTGCTTTCTCATACTGCTGAATCATCATCTCCATCTCCACTTTCACTGGAAGGACATATGCTGGAAAACACAAGCACTTCAAATGAACCCAACTATGATTCTTTTTTTAATTTTTTAAATCAGAGGGAAATCCTTTACATATCTTCACAGCAACAACAACAACGACAACAAATCACCACTTTCACTTACAGCAAGTAAATTAAGTATTTCTTCTGAGGAAGGATTTCTAACACATGAAATGCTGGTCAAAAGCAGGGTCTGGACCTTGCTTGGTCAGATCTCCAACTGCCTGGTTGAGCTGAAATGCATCCTGCATTCTATTCCTAGCTTTTTCTAATACAGACATTTCCTAGCGTTTACAGCAGATTTCCTGAATTGCAAGGTAGGATTTTCTGCTTGGAGCTGCTGCCTTCCTCTCTAAACCTAAACAGCATGGCTTCCTTTGGAAAAGAACAACCTCAGAGCCCACAGCATCAAATTCCTAGACTTGGAGGTACAACATAAGCCCTTGATGGCAAGAGCAGACAAAGGAGATTTTTGACATTTTGTGAATCTCCACAAGATCCTGAACTTTTCTTGGACACTTCAGGCACAGGACTAAGACTTTTCCTCAATTCTGTATACAGAGAAATAACAGTTTGACTGGTTCTGCTCTCCACAGCCTTGACTTGCTATGGAGTTCTCATCTCTCATGGTGTTTCCTGACAGAGGTCTGGGCAAAACAGTACCAGCATATGGCTAGTTATTGTGCCATGCAGCACAGCAGTGCCATAGAGCACCTTCAGCTCAGAACCACCATGATAACAGTGACATAAGTTACACTAAAAACAGAATGGAAAGGAAAGGAGCAAGACAGATACAGCTGCACAAACACACAGATGGTGTGGCAAATATTGGAAAAGCACACTGGAAGCAATTATTTCATAGAATTAGGAATGGTGCTTGATGGTGAGAGACAGGAAGCACGTCAGGTCAGATGTATTTACTTGAAACGTGAGACACTTTCACATCCCCACACAAAAAACTAAACCAATCAATTATAAAGGCTGAAATAGAACAGAAAAAACAGCCATGAAATCGACTCCTATTCTCCTCCATGGGAGCCATAACTCTCTCCTCTTTGGTACTTCTAACATGTCAGAGGAAGGGGAACAAAAGGAATAGCAGTGGAAAGCAATAGTCTAGTGTATTTAATACCTTTTTTTTGTTTGTTTTTCCAGCCTGTCAGGTAGTTCAAGAGTCACAAACTGAATCACCACTCACCATCAATGATCCTCTTCACTCTCCATATTCGTAGTGTGATAATAAGGCTGATAGCATCCCAAGGGCTGTTGGGGCCATTAGCCACTGTTGAGGCCACCATTGGTGCCAAGGACAAGATTATAACAGCACCATCAAACACCTAGAGAAAAAAAGACTTTTCAAACCATCCTGAGGAACACACGCCCTGCCTTTTCTGTTTGAGGTCATGAAGGGCTCCCATTTTCTCAAAAAGAAATGAAATTAGGGTATGTATTTGGAAGGGATATGAGAGTGGCCAAGCCCCACAAAGACTGCATCCTTTTAAGGCAGCGTGACAGAATTCTTCAGTGCTTCACCCACATTTTATGAGGTGAGGAGAGAAACTGGTGGGAGGGCAGGAAAAGAGAAAGGTATTTGGACCTACTGGCCAGAATCTCCATGTAGAAATGATAGACTAAATGCTATTACAGCTGAAGGCCTTCATTATCATTGATATTTATCACTTATTTTTTGGCATGATTATTTGCCCCCCGCCCTCAAAATAAAGTCCCTGCCCATAGATCTTACTGCCTGAAGGAAAAGATCAAGAATGCAAGTAGAAAAAGATGGTGCAAAGTGATTTAATGGCTCTTGGCCATGTCCTGACTACATAACGTGTGGGAACGTCTGTGCATCCAGACAGAAAGATTCTCTGTTCTCACTGTTATTGGGCAGCAAAATTTTCAAGGATTTGGACAATGTGAACTGTTAAGAACTTGTATGATGCTAGTTTCATTGTGGATTAGATCAGAAAAGGCAACTGCATTCATCAAAAGTCAGATCTGAGAAAGAAAATAACTTCATGTTGCTCATTATCTCAGGGTAGCAATTACAACTGTTGGACTGGCACAGCTCTACCAATAAAATCCATAGGCACACAGCAAAAATCCCACAATCCTCTCCTCCTCCAATAATAAAATGTTTCCAAATATCACACTCCTTGAGAGGCCCACAGAAAAGGAAACTGCATTATACAGCTTTGCATTCATGTAAACAATGAGAGGAATATACATACTTATCTGAATTAAAAGGTATCTGCATCAGATCTGTAACAAAGCTACCCAAAGTTCTTAATATTCTCAAGAATGTTAAGACACATGGTCTGCCTGGAAATGAGAGCAAAGAGTAAGACTGCTTACCTCTATTTTGTTTTCAATGTAATCCCATATGCCAAGGACCACAATCCTCAAAACAGTCTAGTAAAATAAATTAGGAAAAAGATTAATATTACTATAATTTTATATAAACATTAGTCCTTTGCCTACTTAAGGGCTTGTGTTTGTCTTATCTAAGCATTGTGTAACTCTTCTAAATAATAAGGAGCTTTGGATAGTAGAATAAAGTACTGCTTTCCAATCACTATATTAACTCAGTGAAACTTCATAAACAAGTTCCAAATTCAAATGTTCAGTCTTTCCAACTTTCTCAAGTTTCTTTTAGACATGTGAGATTCAAATCACCACAAAAATAAACAAACCAAACAAATACACAAGAAACAAAAAAGCCCAAACAAACCCAAACCTTCAAAAGATCCACTCTTGGGCTCTCTCGGCTGCGTTCGAATGTAGGAAGATTCTCATTTCTTGCCATCTATGATATGTTAGTGCTTACTATTTCCCAATGAAAATAAAGAGCCACTGTCTCTCTTCGTGCCCAAAGCTGATGACATTTCATCAATTTGAAGAGCAGAGACTCTTATTCTCCCCTTGCCTGTCCTGAGTGCAGAGTCCTTGCCTTACTGTGAACTCCCAGAAAGTCATAGGATAAGAGAGAAAAAGATATTTATGATCCTCCCCAATAATCAAAACAGCTGTAAGATCAGTAACTAGAAAAGACAGATAAAGAAGGAACACAGAATGAACCAATGGTGAATTCCAATTAAAAATCCAATGGTGTTGTTCCCCTCCACCTTTTTTTTTTCTTTTTTTTTAAACTGGTCTATAGGAGACAATTAAATGAAAATAAATCTGATGATTGAAATTGAATTCACATAAAAGGAATGCGGACATGACAGGCATGAAGATTCTAACTGCAGCTCTATGACTTATGAAGAAGAATCAATTTCTTCTCCATTAAAGACCACTACCACTGACAGAGAGCTCGGCAGGCCTACGTGTGAATGGTCACTGTGCCAAGAACTGTGCTGAAGAATCTAAATGACTGTATGATGAATATATACATGTACATGAATATACATATCACCTCTTCATTAAAAATGCAAACATCTTCAAATCCCAACCAGCTCTGAATTTACCCCAAACACAGCAAACAGCAGCATTACTTAACTGTGTAACAATACTAGATTTTTCAGAGCAGCACCGTTTTGCCAAACCCCACGAGCCCAATTGCCTCCCTTGGTCCAGGATGACCATGCTGAGCTCTACCTTGGCACTCCAAACCTTAATTTGTTTTGCAGAGGAAGACACTGCTGTGAGACATACATTGCTTTCAAATCCTGTCTCATATCACAAATAATGAGAAAAGTCAGCCAACCAGCACTCACTCAGGAATGCTGTATGTGAAGCAGTGTCCAGGTCTAGCTGAGAAAGGGAGTTGCTAGCCAGAAGAGCAAACATAGCGCTCTCTTCCCTCTACAAAAAATGATGAGATTCTATGTAGACACCAAGAACTGCTAATGCTGCTGATCTCTGCTCCGAAAAGAACATTTCAATTCCAAAGTACTTTACCAACGAAGTACAGGAACAGTTTCCTTATGAATCTGCATGCACAGGATATTTTAGATAGGGAAGAAGAAACACTCAATGGCAGCTCTGTGAAACCCCTCATCACTCCAAATTTGCCATTATGGTGTGATGTGAGCACAGTAATGTGTGATGTAAGTACACATGCTGCTGTATGACCAAGATACTCCTGCAGCCTCAGTTCCCTAGCTCCTCTGTAAGGAACTCCCTCACTCCCCACTGACAAGCTGCACGAAGTACAAGTTACTCAAGAGCACACAGATCCTGCTACATCAGTTAACCTGGGGTCTACAGCAGGAAGCCATTGGGAAATGCATGAGGAAAAGCAGCGCCTTCCCAAAAGCATGAGGTGTGCTACCTTTACAACAACCCCATTGACAGCATAGAAACATCCAGGTCATTTTCTTCTGTGCTTAGACATCATTTATGAAGCACTATCAACGAGCAACCAAAGGATGGTTGAACACTGCAGATGTTTACAGTGACTGATGGTGAAAACCTTTCCTCTTCTGGATAGTTGGATAGGAGCACACAAAGATCTTTTCTCTGCAGTGATGGGGCAGAAAGGCACAAAGAAAACAGAAGCACTGCTGCACAACTCTAAATGTGATTTAACACGGAACTGCTGAGGGAACATAAATCAGGATTTTCTTTTCTGCCTTTTTAATTCCTCACTGCGGTGTTTAAAGCACTATGGTCACATTTGCAGGCCCTAAAAGTTCTAAGGGCTGGATGCTCGTGCAAACATTTCCACTTCCAGCCTGCTGGTGTGAATCAGCACAAGCCAGCAATGACGGGAAGTCTGTCTGGCAGCCTCCTGGTGCCACATCTAGAAGACAGGCTTCCTCATAACAAATGTCTCAACAACAAGCATTTCTGCTTAAAAGTAGGGCAAGCAAATTAAAGAAAGAGAGAACACAAGTGCAGAACAAACCCTGCTCCCCACCTGAGAGACATCATCTTCAGAACAAAAAGTTGAGGGCACAAAATAAGCTTTAAAAACATTTGTTTTGCATGGAAGGTCTTGAAGCTATCCACTGGCATGATCCACCAGCATGTTGTTTTTAACAAAATGAAGTTTCAAAAGCCACGTAGGGCAGCTCTGCCTTGGTGCCCTGAGGCTCCAGAAAAGCACCTTAGATGCGTGAGTCTCACAGCACTTGCACCTGGTGGTACAGATGTGGTATGCCATGGTTTCCTGGTAACTCTTTACCCCTGGCAGCTCCAACCTCTTTTGCTTTTTCTGCCCTCTCTGCACAAACCACACAATCAGTGATGCTGCTGTAACTCTTACCTAGAGGAATCTGAACCAAGCAAATCGGGACTTCTCTAGGCATGTTTTCCTGTTCAGCATAATAAATACTTTGACTGAAAGTGCTGGTGTTACTTACAAATAATATTTCAGTACATTTTTCAAAACAGCCACAAGCGTCCTCCAAATAAATGCATACTGCACTTGACTGTGTACATTCTCTATACTGAACTTAAAAATAAGAACCTGTAGCAGAACCTGAAAAAAATCAGAGACAAATAAAATTCGAGCAAAGTTTTTACACACCATGCATGGATCAAAGAAATTAGAAGAGTACAGCAGCTAAAACATTCAGATGAAACAGAAGTTAGTTGTGACTCTTCCTTATGTAGAGCTAACACAAGAAAATACAAAAAAAATAAGGAAAAAAAAAAAGAAACACCACTGTTCTCTATAGATGCATGGGCGTTTTCTAGTACTGCAGCAAATGCATACACACAGTTCTGCATTCCAGGTTGCATAGGTTTGAATGCAAACATTAGATATCACTGAGTATTTACTTTTCTGTTAAAGTCACTGCCAGGTTTGTTTTCTTTTTTTTTTTTTTAAGCTGAAAAAAATGCTTTGACATTTCTTGACCAGATAGCTTTTAACTAGAAAGTCCTTATATGTAGATATGTACATGTGTGTATATTGATAAAACAGACATAGATGTATCAGAAATACTTCCTGCTTTCTGAGGAAAGCTAAATTATTACATAGAAGTCTGCCCAGTGTACTAATAAAAATAAAAGACTAGACACTTCTGTGAACTTATTTTAGATGGAGTAAGGACAGATTAAAGAAAAATAAACCCTATTTTTCAAAAAGAAAGGCACTTTTGAAGTTGACATTGTTCACTGCTGACGCAGTTGCTTGCACGACACTGACTGTCTGCAGCGTAGCTTGTGAAGAACTGTGATGCTGCAGGTTCTCTCCCCAATTTGGCAGGGACACCTGGCCAAGTCCTTTGCTGAGCCAGCTGTGTGCATTCCCTCAGTCTGCGTGAGCTGGCCACATTTGTTAGCTGACTGCACAGCACATTCAGTAACTCTAAGTACTTCACTGCTTGCACTGGTAACGCATCATTTACTACCCAGTGATTTGTTGTGCCATTATCATCCACAGCATAAAGAAATCCAAAGGAGGCAGCACAGAGGTGATGCTGGCCCACCACGCTTAGCTACCAGCAAAGCAGGGAAGCTTTGCATTTCAAAATGAGGCAGGGATTGCACAAGAGCTGAACAGTGGAGGGAGGAGGGCGAAAAGGGTCTTTTGCAGAGTGTTTCCCCCTTCCACTGCCACAAAACTTTGGCAGAAACTCTAAGATCAAGCTTCTGCCTCCAGGATGTATCTTAGAACATCAAATATTAATTGACCTATTTCCCAGAAAGAATAATTTGTACCCACTCTTTATAATCTCTGGCTTGGGCCACGTTGCAGAGGCCTGAGCTCATTCACTACTTAAAAGTGAACTTAGTGCCACTTCTTGGTGTGCCTGTCCTGAGATACTGCATTACTTGTTCTGGTGTGTGCTCCACCCCAGCTTGCAGAGCATGAAGAAACACCCTGGCATCTTTAAATGGCACACCCTCCTGCTTCCAGGGCATAGGCATCCTCCTCACAGGGTTTTTCTTCAACCAAAGCTCTGAAATGAAGAGGATAATTACTGACCTCACCTCACAGAGCACCAAACACTCCTGACTTACTGTGCTCTGTAACACTGTGGATCTATCAGCACAAGCAGTCACACAGAAATAAATAACTGCAAAAGCTTGGCAACACTTAGAAAACATGAATGCAGTGCATTTTTCTCACTGCCTACCACTAATACTCTATCAGGCTATCACTGAGTGCTCAAATGCATCTTTGCACGAGTACTGCACTGCAGGTCACTTGTTGTTCTGCAATACTCAATCTTAGAATGTGGAGAAAAACAATTAATTTTATAATGAAAATTCTGGAATGATTTGAAGGGGCTTTACAGGAATAGAAATGGTTTACTACAGATGCAGCACATTGCCATAAGGTAAATGCAGACTGAACAGAAAATTGGTCATAAGCAACCTTGCTTCAGAAGTTCCCTCTTGGCTTGATCACACTAGCATTAATTCTTCTCTTCATAATGCACAGTGTAGAAGGTGTTGGCCTGTTGCTATCAAGAGATGAAAGCATAGATGAAGCACTGATAGAGCACACCATGTAAGTAATATGTTCTTGGAAATGAAATGGGCAGGCTCACATTTCAGGAGTGTCTCAAGCTAAATCACTTAGGCCTCTACAAAACTATTTTTCATGAAGAAGATAAGTGGCTAGAAAAGAAATGTCACAATACACTAAACAACTTTTTTTTTTTTTAAACATAGCAGCTTAAGTTTACCTTTATAATTGTAATAATATCTACACATCTGTATCTTTGTAACTAGATCTCCCCTTGTCAATCACTCTAAACCAAAGCCAAACTATGAACAGTCAGCAATGCAGGGCATTCGTGCACCATGAAAAAGAGTCACGTGCATGTGGAACGAAAGTAAATATTCAGAAAATAAATCCCAGCTTGCGGAAGAATCTCAGAATTGATATTAGATTGTCTTTCTGCTTGGTTGTTCGAAGCGCAACCAAAAAATGTAACAAAAGGAACAGCCGATTTCTGTAATGAAAAATTCTTCAGGAACTGTAATGAATAATCTGTATGGGAAAGACATGATTTGCTTAGATCTGTCATTTGGGATGCGTTTCCTCCTGGAAGTTTTCTGTAGAACATTACTAGGAACGTCATCCTCGGGAGGTTTTATTATTTCCAAGAATTGCTAGATGTAAAACATCACAGTGAGTACTAAGAACTCTGAACATACAAGATGACATTTTTTTTCTTCCTACAGTGAAAATGCATTTATGAGCCAGGGCTAATTAAACAAACCCTTTATCAACCAGTACCCCAGATGTACTCTACCCAATTCAAGAACTTGTTTCTTAGACATAGGAAAAAAGTTGCAGTGCAGTGACTGCCTAACTTCAAGCACATGAGAAAACCTGGTTTCTCCGTGGGAAACACTCAAGTGCTGAAAGCTAGCAGAATGCCTGAGTGCTTGGCTGACTGAAGCAACACAGAGCAATGCAAACAACCAACATGAAAGAACCTGATTCTTGCACGCAAGTGGTCTCAGCAGTCTTAGTAGAAAAACAGAACTGAACAACAGCTACAGAATCAGATACTTCTGGCAATGCAATAAGGCTATTAAATACAGACTCCAATCCACTTACCAAAATACTCTGACTTTCCCCATCTTTCTTTTCTCAACTATTAAGGCTGAATATGCACTCTTGTTAGGGTGCAACCCCGGCCTGGCTTTGCTGTTGGCACTGGGGTTCCCCCTTCAAAGTCTTCTCTTCTGTCTTAACATCTGGGTAACATTCAGTGCACAGACAAATTATAGTGATGTATGTAAACAGAAACAAACATACACAATCATCACCACTAGTAAATCCTATTCAAAATGCTTGGGAAAAAGCAAGAAGAGTTGACATGCACTTCATTTGAATTTATGTTGGAAAAGTCACAGACAGTGACAGAAAATGTAAAATTGTCAGAAAGCAATAAATTCCTTTAAGACTCATGGAGATAACACAAGTGTATAGAGAGCTGGAGAATGCTCCAAGCCCAGCTACTTAATTTTGCTGGCAAATGTTCTTCTGGCAGCTGCTAGTTGGTGGCACATCTGCCCCCTTCACTTCAGCCAAGCAGAAAGCCAGTGCCTGTTTAACTCCACCATGATGAGACTGTAAGTACTTTTAACCAAGTCATGCTTTTCCAGAACATTCAGGTTTTCTGCTGGAAGTTTCTTATTCTTCAACAAGCGGACATACAAGTAGTGTTTGCCAGCATTCCCTTGGTGGCAGGGATGAACGCTGAGATGACCAGGAAAAGCCATCTTATAAATGCATGGCTGAGAGGCTGGTGCAAGCGTAAAAATTTTGGATTCTTTGATCATGGGGTGGTCTACTCGGCATCTGGCCTGAGGTCTGCTGATGGGAATTGCTTGTCTCCAAAAGGGAGACGGATACTTGCCCAGGAGCTGGCGGGACTTGTAGAGAGGGCTTTAAACTAGATAGGAAGGGGGAGGGGGATAAAGCCAGGCCTGCTAGAGAGCAGCCTGGGGAAGTGGTAGTGGGATTAGGTGAGAGGCGAGGGGCTCAGCTGAGGTGAGTCTACACTAATGCACGCAGCATGGGCAACAAACAAGAAGAGTTGGAAGCCATTGTGCAGCAGGCAAACTATGACCTAGTTGCCATAACGGAAACGTGGTGGGATTGCTCCCACGATTGGAGTGCGGCAATGGATGGCTATAAACTCTTCAGGAAAGATAGGCAAGGAAGGCGGGGTGGCGGTGTAGCTCTCTACGTTAGGGAATGCTTTTACGCTACTGAGATTATGACTGGGGACGATAACGTTGAATCCCTATGGGTAAAGATCAGAGGAAGGGCTGACAAGACAGGCACCCTGGTGGGCGTCTGTTATAGACCCCCAAATCAAGATGAAGAAACAGACGAGGTATTCTATAAGCAGCTGGCACAGTCGCCTGCCCTTGTCCTCATGGGGGACTTTAACTTCCCTGACATATGCTGGGAGTACAGCACAGCACAGAGGAAGCAGTCTAGGAGGTTTCTGGAATGCGTAGAGGACAACTTCCTGATACAGCTGGTCAGAGAGCCCACGAGAGGAACTGCCCCACTAGACCTGCTGTTCACAAACAGGGAAGGTTTGGTGGGAGATGTGGAGGTTGGAGGCTGTCTTGGACAGAGTGATCATGAAATGATAGACTTCGTGATTCACAGTGGAGCCTGGAGGGAGAATAGTAATACTGCTACCTTGGACTTCAGGAGGGCAGACTTTGAATTGTTCAGGGGACTAATAGGGGGAGTCCCCTGGCATTCAGTCTTAGCGAGCAAAGGGGTCCAAGAGAGCTGGTTGCTCTTCAAGAAGGAAGTCTTAAGGGCGCAGGAGCAGGCAGTCCCCCTGAGCTGCAAAATGAGCCGGCGGGGAAGAAGACCGGCGTGGATGAATAGGGAGCTATTCCTGAGGCTCCGGGAGAAAAAGAGAATCTACCGCCTGTGGAAAGAGGGACAGGCCACTCAAAATGAATACAGGAAAGTTGTTAGGATGTGTAGAGGTGAAATCAGAAAGGCAAAAGCCCAGCTTGAATTTAACCTAGCTGCTGGTGTGAAAAGGAATAAGAAACTCTTTTATAAATACATTAACAGTAAGAGGAGGACAAAGGAGAATATCCACTCTTTGCTGGATGAGGCTGGGAATGTGACCACTGAGGATAAGGAAAAGGCGGAGGTTCTGAATGCCTTCTTTACGTCTGTATTTAAAAGTCAGACCAGTTATCCTCAGGATACCCCTCTCTCTGACCTGGTAATCTCGGCCGGGGAGCACACTAACCCCCCTGTGATTCTGAAAGAAACAGTCAGAGACCTACTGCTCCAGCTGGACTGTCACAAGTCGATGGGGCCAGATGAGATCCACCCGAGAGTGCTGAGGGAACTGGCGGAGGTGATAGCCGAGCCGCTTTCCATCATCTGTCAGCGCTCCTTGTTGACTGGTGAGGTCCCAGAAGACTGGAGGCTTGCCAATGTGACTCCCATTTATAAGAAAGGTCGTAAGGAGGATCCGGGGAACTACAGGCCTGTCAGCCTGACCTCGGTGCCAGGGAAGGTTATGGAGCAGATCGTCTTGAGGGAGATCATGCGGCATGTGCAGGGTGACCGGGGGATCAGGCCTAGCCAGCATGGGTTCATGAAGGGCAGGTCCTGTTTGACCAACCTGATCTCCTTCTATGATCTAGTGACCCATCTGGTGGATGAAGGAAAGGCTGTTGATGTGGTCTACCTAGACTTCAGCAAAGCCTTTGACACTGTCTCCCACAGCATTCTCCTGCAGAAGCTGGCAGCCAGAGGCTTGGATGGGTACACTCTTGGCTGGGTAAGGAGCTGGCTGGAGGGCCGGGCACAGAGAGTGGTGGTGAATGGAGTTAAATCCAGCTGGCGACCGGTCGTGAGTGGTGTTCCGCAGGGGTCGGTGCTGGGGCCTGTCCTCTTCAATATCTTTATTGATGATCTCGATGAGGGCATCGAGTGCACCCTCAGTAAATTCGCAGATGACACCAAATTGGCTGGAAGTGTGGATCTGCCTGGGGGTAGCGAGGCCCTACAGAGGGATCTGGACAGG
This sequence comes from Lagopus leucura, assembly GCF_019238085.1. Classification (NCBI taxonomy): domain Eukaryota; kingdom Metazoa; phylum Chordata; class Aves; order Galliformes; family Phasianidae; genus Lagopus; species Lagopus leucura. Next base: position 728,307 of record NW_024962269.1, read on the forward strand.
CTGGAGAGCTGGGCTGGAGCCAATGGGATGAGTTTCAACAAGGCCAAATGCCGGGTCCTGCACTTCGGCCACAACAACCCCAGGCGACGCTACAGGCTTGGGGCGGTGTGGCTGCAGGACTGCGTAGAGGAAATGGACCTGGGGGTATTGATTGATGCTCGGCTGAACATGAGCCGACAGTGTGCCCAGGTGGCCAAGAAGGCCAATGGCATCCTGGCTTGCATCAGAAACAGTGTTGCAAGCAGGAGCAGAGAGGTGATTGTTCCCCTATATTCAGCACTCGTGAGGCCGCACCTGGAGTACTGTGTCCAGTTTTGGGCCCCTCACTGCAAGAAAGATATTGAGGCCCTGGAACGTGTTCAAAGAAGGGCAACAAAGCTGGTGAGGGGTCTGGAACACAGGCCATATGAGGAGAGGCTGAAGGAGCTGGGAATGTTCAGCCTGGAGAAGAGGAGGCTCAGGGGAGACCTTATTGCTCTCTATAACTTCCTGAAGGGAGGTTGTAGTGAGCTGGGGGTCGGCCTCTTCTCTCGTGTCATTAGTGATAGGACCAGGGGGAATGGTTTCAAGCTACGGCAAAGGAGATTCAGGCTGGACATGAGGAAGTATTACTTTTCAGAAAGGGTGGTCAGGCACTGGAATGGACTGCCCAGGGAGGTGGTGGAGTCATCGACCCTGGGGGTGTTCAAGGAAAGACTGGATGTTGTGTTGAGGGACATGGTTTAGTAGGAGCTATTGGGAATAGGTGAACGGTTGGACTGGGTGATCTTTTAGGTCTTTTCCAACCTTAGTGATTCTATGAACAAGTTGTTGTTGTTTTTGAGAAGTTTCTATTACTTGTTCATTACATCTAATTTGAAGTCTCTCTGACGAATGACATATCTACCTTTATAATCAATGGGAACCAAACCACATAAAAAAGTAATTAACACCCAACACTGGGACATGATACTTGCAAAGGAGAAAACCTGTTTTTGTACACCAGAAACTCTCAGTCCTTGGTTTGGGGAAAGAAGCACCATCTGAAGGACTAAGCACCAGTTGCCTGTTATATTGAAGCAAATCAATTAAGCCTGCTCAAATCTGGAAACCCACTCCTTGGCATCAACACTCACAGAATGCACTCATTATAACTCACAATCTTCTCAAGAAATAACAAAGCCAGCTGACTCATGGTATCGGGAATTGAGGAGGAAAAAAACCTCTGAAGGAGCATAAAACAAAGGTGGATGAAAAATATATTTGTACGAGATGCAGTTTTTGCAACATTTCATGATCTCTTGAAATTCAAATCTTTTGATTTGGGTGAGAAAAAAAAATAGACTTTCTGTTTTTCTGCTGAAGAAACACATTTCAACACAAACAAATGTGCTGTCATTCATTAAATGAGCCTTGCACAAGACCAACTCCAGCAAACCCAATGGCAAAGTTACACCTTCATTCTCTTTCAGATCTGAGGTCTTCAAGGATATCCAGATACTTAGTGGAGTCCACCTCTGTTGCTTTAACCAAGCCAAGGATTCTGAGCAGCTACAAATGCATTTGATGAAACAATATTCAAAAATCCTACCCTCCTTTGTGCTCATTACATGGCTGCTTTGTGACCACATTTTCCCCTGGTGTAAATCCAACCCACAATCAAGTAGGCAAAGGAAGATGCAAGAAATATCCAAAACAAATTCAAAATGAGAATGGTGAGTCAGGAAATCAGCTCTGGCTGTGTGAAGTATTTCTGTTACTGTTTTACTGCAAACAATTTCCAAACCAGTCCATCCATTTGTGCAGGTGCTGTTTCAGTAGGACTAAAACTTTATTTCTGCCTTGACATGGGTGAGAACTGGCCTGGTGGATGTGCCTGTGCTGCCAGGAGCAACCTACCAAAAATTGCCTGCATGTGAATTGAACTACAGACGCAATACTGGGAGATACAGGAACAAGACACTGCATCAAGCTTTGGAGAAAGTGGTAAAAAAGAATTAAAACAGAACTTTAGACTACATCCAGCAGAAGAAAATCAAGGAATACAGGAAAACTTGCTGTGAGACAAACTCAAGACAGCAACAGAGATGAGGTGAGTATGTTAGTGCAGTCATCAGGTACCTCCAGGGTGCTGATTCCCATAGAGAAAACAAAGATTCTCAAGGAAATAGGAAAATATTTCTTTACAGGGAATGGACTTTATCTAGCAAACCTGAGTCTCTGGGAATTAGGATATTCAATGCACAAAGAAAGGATTCTGTAAAACTTCTCAATGGTTTACAGGTTCTTTTTCAGGCAGGTTACATGTAATCTACAATCCACAGTACCATCAAATGATGGGAAATGCACAAAGGAATTATATGCATTTGTGTAGCTCCAGCACCAGAGGAGACTGGAGATACAAAGCCATCCTGAGACCTCTGCCTGGAATCAGGGAATCCCTTCTGAAAGTGTCCTACAGCAGTTTGGACACACTAGCTAGAAAACCCCCACAATGAGCAGAAATAGGAAGCAGAAATACAAAATGATACATGTAAATAAATTTCATTAAATAGAACCACAGAAACAAACAGTGGCATAATATGGTAAGTATGAATCCATCACAAGTAATCTACCAATCTTTTACAGACACCACAACTCCCAATTTTTATTTTTTTAATATCTTTGTAATCTTCACCAAAACATACCACAGAGTGAAGAACTTCACTTCTTTTTGGATAAAAATGTTTTCTCCTACAGAACCAGGTGTATTTTTAAATGCATAAGTTCAGGTTCTCTTTCAACATACTAGTTGGCATCAAGTGACAAAAAAAAAAAACCAAAAACTTTTTTGGTGACAACAAATACATCATAGTATACATGGAAAAGCAGCCCTAATAACTTGGGAATTTTCAGGTGTAGTCTAAATGTCTCCATATCAATGACTTCTCTTTAGAATAAAGTTGGAAACTATAATAGATTATCCCAATTTGGTCGTTTGTTGTAGCATGACTAAAGCATTCTCCCGTTTCCAAAAATATATTCATTAAAATATTTGTAAAGAAATTCACCATTTGTTTCATTCTCTTACTTTTACGTGCAGCAACCCAGAACGTCTAAACTACCCATATAAACTATGAGAGATCATTCCACTCTTAAAACAGATCTTTTTATAAGACAAGATCTGTAATCTTGAATTAATTCCTTACTCCCAGTGACACCAGTAAGATTCCTGTGAGACAAAAATGCATGAAATAGGCCTCTTCCATGTCTGTGGTGATCCAGAGATTATCTCTTTTTGTAGCTGTTCAACTGTAACTTGTCTTTCTTGCCTATTCTAGGCAACTGACAAACAGCACTAATACAACCAAGATCTTTTAGTTTGCTAAGAGCAGCAACTGTTAGACTTTTTTTCCCTCTATCCTTAAGTGCACTCTCTTAGTTTTATTCACAATCCAAAAACCAGTGTTAAATTCTTGTTAATTCAAGTGACATCATACAAATACCTTGCATTTCTGTGCGTGGTGAAAGTTTTTGATCATACATACCTCTGAAAAGAAAACAGACAGGATGACTAGGCTGATCCAGTGAATTACTCCTGCAAACTGTGAAGCACTTGAAACTGCAATTAACACAATACAATGAAGCATCATTTTAGTAGCAGAATGCAACTTAAGTTTAACATCATTAGTACTGCTACAACTTACATGTGGATTAAGCTTTCTTCTCTAAATTTTATAATGGAAAAACCAGAAAAGAAGCAGGATGTAATGGGACATTTAACTCCAGACCTGTCAGCTGTTCACTCGAATCCAGATCAGCATGTTAGCAGCTGCAGCAGCTTTGCAATGGACCATTCACACATCAGACTGCTGGTAAGCAGTGACATACGTGTTTTAGGTCTGTTACTGCTGCACACTCTCACTCCATGCATTGTGTTAGTATAAGATGTGTGACTAGATCCTGCCTACCTGCAAGTTTAGTTAGAATGTTGTAAGGAAACAATGCTCCACTATTCCCACATTACTCCTTGTATTCATTCTTTGATAATTAAGCTCAGAAGACCTGTAACTGTCTGGAACTGGTCATTAAAAACCAGAGCTTTAAAGCCTGCTTCTAATCATATAACTAAGGCTCTCTTTACAGCAGAGACTGTTTTTATGGAGTTAAATCAGTGTCTTGAAACATGGAGAATTTCTCAAGGAAGTTTACTGAAATTCTCTGTTCAAAGTGCCCTTCATTGCTGAAAGCCCAAAGAGTCCAGTACCTGAACTACCAACAACTCCTACTCTGGAGGTCACATACTCTGAATTAAAACAACAAAGAAAAAAAACCTTCTTTCTTTACTTTAGGGCATTAGTGAATCTACCTTTCCTACAGCAGATGGATTACAATACTCTGTGCAGCCCTGCTCAGAGAGTCATGTAGCAAAGCTAAAGGTAATCAATGATTCTGTGTGCATAAAAATGCAAGATTATGGCAGAATTCCCAAGAACACATACGGCATGCACTAAACCAGGCATCTTATTTTAAAGTTAAAACCGATTAAAATGGAAAGAAGAAGAAAGGAATGTAGAAAGAAATGAAGATACCAAGAAAAACATTGATGGGCTGCTGCTGGAACTTACACAGCTGAAGCTCATGGGGACTTGATGTGAGAGGGTTTTCTGCAGTGCAGCAGAGGAACTACTTAATGATGAAACAACAGGAAAATGTAGTATATATACCTATCCCAAGGCACTGTCTTTATAGGGTGGCATAAAGAACAAGAAATAGAAAACATCTGTAAGCTATTTTTCAGAGTTGCCGATTGACATATAAGGCTCCAGCTGCCCCTTAGTGGACAAAAAATATATAGCAGTAAGAATGTTGAAAGAAAATCAATTTGTGATGGAGGAGAGTGCTGGATCCACTGCCAGACAGCATGCAATCAAATTGCCAGTAAAACAGTAAATCTGTAAAAGTCTTCCAGGTCAGAAGCTTCTGTTAAAGAGCTGAATCACTAACCCATACTCTGGCTTTGTACATTTGCTTCTTCCAAAAGATTCCCCTTTGTGAAAGGTCTACAAAATGAGAAGGCTCTTCTCCAAGAGGTGCTCATCCCCCATTCTGTGGCAGCTTGGATACATCCCTGGGATTTGGTTTGAGGCAAAGCATCTAAAAGCTCCTCAGTTGCTACCTTTATCAAAACAGCACCCCACAATTATTCTACCTGTTATCCTTTAAACAAACAAACAACAACAACAGAAAAAAAAACAGCTAGAAGCCAAATAGTTTTGCTTTCACATTTTGCTTGTCTGAAGCTATGAGGACAACATGAATACAAACCCTGCTTTTTAGTCATGAAGACTACCATTCAGTATAAAAGTTAAGTACAGCCAGTTTCAGTCTAACTCCTCCTTTCATTTATACTCAAAATGCATATCTGGAGGACAGGAACAAAGAATGCATTCTGACAAATGGTGAGTGGCCATTACAGAAGCTTGTACTACCAGCTCTTGTTTCTGATTGCTGCTGTTGATGATGGTTGCCTGGTAGATATAAGTTTCTGCCAGGTATAGACAGCAGCTGCTCCCCGCGTGGTTTGGGCAAGCCTTCAACCCATTCATGCAGAGACATCACTGCGTCTCAGTACTCATTTTCCTTGGACAGCTTCACACACAGTCAGACAGCACCTGATCCAGCAATCAGGTAGCATTATGTGCAGCCTTTCAGGTCCACAGTCTTCAGGAAGACCTGATGCCTTCTACAGAAATACCTGCTGCAGTTGACTGCAGAAGGAGGACTAAGATGACTGCCTGACTTGCTCTCCTCCAAAACTACTGAAGACAGTGAAGGGACAGCATGGTGTGTTTTTCTGAGTACAGGAGTATGGGTTGAAACTTGCCAACTTCAAAATACTTGCATCACAAAGTCTATGATAAGACATTATTTTGTTAATGCATGTCCTACACATTTGCAGGCCTGGTCTCCATCACTGATACTTTGTGTGTGGGAAAAGTGCTACCAAGGACTGCAATAAAAATATGAGAAAGGTACTTTCAAAATCACACAGCCGGAAAAATGGACTTTTCATGCAATAGTTTTTCACAAAAAACTCAAAGCACATTAAAATCTCATTTAAAAGAGAAAAAAGACTTCCTAAGCAGTTATCAACTATAACGTTTAGCATTTGTTATTACAAACAAAACTGCCAGAATGCATCCTAATGCACTGCTCAATTTCATATAGAACAAGAAATCATCATAAGTTCAAATTACACATATTTTTAAAAAGCATGATTATGCCTTGAATGCTGTTTACCACTTCAAGGTAAGCAATGTGCATTCCTTGTACAACACAACTGCAATACCAAGCATCATCAAGATAACCTTCATCTGATTTTAACCAAAATACAAAAAGTTCAGCTTAACAAAGGCAAGAAGTGTGATGGGTTGTAATGCAAAATAGCAACACAGAGCTACGTTCTCTCAGGTGCTGAGAGAATCCACACAGACAGGGCAGGGATAGCAGCCTAACAGTAAAATCACCTGACCTGACCAAGCACCTGTAGGTCACATACAAGGTGCAAGCTGTGGAGTTTTTAAGGGTATGACATGCACCACATACAAAGAGAAGTGGGCCCTGAAAAGTAGTCACCTTTTTGGAAAAATGAATGGTAAGAAAGCAGGTGCTTCCAGAAGAAAGTCTCCAGAACTGTATTAGAAGTCTAAAACAAATCAACAGAAACAGCTTTTAAACTCTTGGGCTCCACACAAAGAGACAAATGAATATATAAACATAAAGATACATCTTAGTATTTACTGAGTACCTCATTCCATTTTTTAAGGACTTATATCCATAATTAGCATTCTGGACTCATCTGAAAGCTACAGGTTTGTCCAAATTATGGGCTTCCCCATACAAAATGGTAAGTTCCAAGAGACTGCTGAAAATAACAAGTGTAATGAAATGGTCATGCTGGTAACTGTGTGTGCAGTATGGACAGACAGGGCTGTGAACAGAGGTGGGGGCAAGTTTGGGCAAAGTTGTGGAAAGACACCTCAGTCACTGATCCTTCTTGAGGGGTTTATAAAATGGTTGCAATTACCAATCAAGTCCCCTAAAGTAATCTTATTACAATACTTAAGTCTTACACTGAAAGCTAACTTCACTAATATCAACAGAAAAATCATGAAAATAGCAGAATGAGAGAATAAAAACTATGCTTGCCTAATTTGAAGTTGCCACAGAGGACACCAGACTGTGACCCTTTCATGCTGTGCATTCGTGCATTCATGGAATTGTCTGAACCTCGTTATTGACATTTCAATATATTTGCAGGGAGGTGCTAAAGGCTAGTCTACAACAATTAGAGGGAAAAACGTAGCTGGCATTTGTGTTCACAACAGGTTTGTATTGCAAAAGCAAAGAAAAAAAAGAATGGAAGAAAACAGTAGTAGGGGAAAAAAAAAAATCAACATGAAAAATCGCACTGTGGAACCTGTGTAGAGTGAATTCAGATAAAACAAAACTCCACTTAGGCAGTTATGGGGATCACTGTATATTAGAGTAGAATAATAATCTGTAACATTTCAGCACGCCACAAGATAGGAAACCATAATTTCAATTCATACCTGCCTCAGAAGTAGTAAATAAGTAAGGAAATGCCATGAAATAACCTAGCACGTTCTTCATATCTGTCTATCCATGTGTATACAAGTATCAAGGAGATTAACAATATGTATGACTTTTCTCCTTTGTTATGGAGTGTTTCTGACCTGAAGGACAGACCTTTTCAGGTACCAACATACAGATACCTGCACGCACGCTCTGCTCGTATCCTCTGAAAATGTATCCTATATCAATTTGGTCAGCAAAATAGAGAAGGGACTGACTTCACTATACCAGGGTTCCACAAACACACAGTTCTTGCCTAGCCTACTAACCATTTACATGGTAGGGAAAAAAAATCCTCACCGATCTCCAACCCACCCCTTCAAAAGCCTCCCGGCAAGTTAAGCCCTTATTTCATTAAAATAAAAAAATTAAAAAAAGAAATCCTCCTACTCACACTGGAGAAGCTTTATATCTATTAGGAGTTCCAGAGTCAGAAGAATCACCACCAACACTACACAGGCTACCAGGAAACTGTTGAGACTTGCACTGAGCAAAAATACCTGCCACACAGCTGCTCGCCTCCCACAGCACGGTTTTAGCCAGTTAGATCTAAGAAAAGAAAATTAAGAGGGGGAAAAAAAAGAAAAGAAAAGAAGAAGTGAAAAAAGAAGAGAGCTACAGAGCAGTGGACTCAAAACAGTAAGTTCTGCTATTATGGATACTCATCAATGCTGTACGTAGACTGTTAGAGTCACTGGTTTCTTTACTAAGGTTGGGCCATTTTCCAAATGATTACAGTGTTAAATCCTGTTTGCATTTGTCAACTGCACCACCCACTTTAATAAGCATGGTTAATTGCAACTGTTACACGGGCATAACTTCACCCTGGGGATCAGTTGTGTCTCAGCTTTAATGAGTTTCCCCAACACTCCTGAGTACACCAATACTCAAGTGTCTTCCAATAGTCTGAGTAATGCAACACTGATTATCATACAATGCTTTTCTGCTTTCTTCCTGTCTCACTATTTTTCCATGCACCTTGATTTTGATAGACAGGCTGCAGTTACTTATCTGTGGTAACCAAGACAGAAAAGGACTCAGCTGTTCAGTTAGAAGGTTTTATAACAGATTATCTGGTATTTAACGTTACGGTCTTGCACCTCATCCCTTCTCAGGTATGAGACAAATCAGACAAGAGGAGCAATCAGTACACATTATGGAAAAGGAAAAACAGAATTTTGGAAAGCACCAAAGAGTAGTTCAGATACTCCATAACTCAGCCTATACTAGCAGATAGTAGACAGCCAAAGTGTCAAACAACTGGCTGGGGCTGTCTAGTTTACCTACTTTGAGTAAGCCAGCAGTCTATTTGTGCACCAGGCTCAACAGAGGTCACCTTGTTTTGGAGGAAAAAGAAGGATCAGCCAAAGTGAAGGGAGCTGCGCTATGCCACTGGTTTTAAGGGTCAGAGAGCCCTCGATGGCTTACTTAGCAGTACAGATGTAGACTGTGAGTTCCAAGGTTCAAATGAACCATGAGAAGAAATTAAAAAAGCAAACAAACAAACACAATGAACAAGCTATTACTTCAACAAGTAATGCTGCTTGCTAAAATTACGGTCCACAACAACTCCCTGTTTTCCAATGTGTGTTTTCAGGAGTGATGAAATTCAAGACATCACTTGGATCAGTACCAAATCTGCTGTAATTGGTTTCAGCATCAGCTAATAACCACCATCCAGCTAAGAGCGCAGCTCATTCACTGCAACACCCAGGTTCCAGTTGCTAGAGCAGCTTTAAATCTTTGCAGAGAACTATTACTATCCTGGTTCCCTTAGTAGCTGGCAGTCACCATCCTCTGCAGGGTTGTCAGAACTTTTGGCTCTAACCAAAACCAGTAGCTGGATTTCAGAAGAAAACTTGTTTATTGCAGGGAGAGAAACTGGAAGAATTCCTGCTGAGTACATCTGGGAGGATGAGAGCTCTGGAAGGAAGCTGATGAATCAATAAATGTTTTACCAGCACTTTCCCAATACAGATACACATTTTAAAATGGGTTGTTGAAACTTCCTGCTTTTTCTCTTGAACATACTTGTCAGGAATCATGGTAGCATGCTGTTCAGAAATAAAAAGCCCATCCTGATAATTTTTTTCCTTCTAAAATTCTCCCATAGTTTATTACTGGTACAGTATTTATTGTATCATTTCTCCTCATAGCATTTTGTAACGTTCCTACACTGGCCCAAGTATTCCAGCCTGAAGCAGCAATTCAAACCAGTTTTTTCTCAATTGTGGCCTGAAAAGAAATACATAAAATAATCATAATGCACTAAAAAATACAGAAGGCACTGGATTTTAAATACATTTTTTTTTAAATCTAAGGAAAAAAGAGCATTCTAATAAGGCCTTTCAGCAAACTTGTCATTTTTTAATGGATTTTGTTTGCCTCCATCTCAAAACAGGATAACCTGTTCTTACCACAGCTGGTATTTTTGTTTGTTTGTTTTCCAAGATCTTCCCAAAATAACACTAGAGACTGGTTTTGTCTATTTAGTACAGGTTTTAGTTCTATCCTCATCTTATCTTTATCCTCCTGTTTCCAAAAAGACCTGTTTTGCCAGCATTTTAGCATTGCAGGGTTGCTTTTCTTATTTCCTATTCTCAGAATGATCAGTAGAGGGCCTAAATACACTCTTCTAAAAATTCTATGTAGTTAAGATTTTTAAATACTACAAGTGTATCACTAAATAATCTGTGATACTCAGCATGCATTACCTACAGACATGATAATCTTTATTCAAGTTAATCATTACTGAAAGAAACACTAAGGAATGCAGACTTATTCTTCTATCTACCCTGTTTCAATATTCTCCCAATTCCAAAATGCTTCTGTTTGAAATTACCAATTTATGTCTAGAAAAGCAATAACATTAAGAGGTGAAGTGCAGATCATCTGCATGTTTGCTCCTATACATCACTCCTATAATATATAAATTGATTTCAAGTACGTGAAGTGTTTGAAAACTAAGCCTGGAAACCTATCTTCAGTTTCCAATCTTAATTAACTAAACCAAGGTGCATTTGTTTAATGTGTGTCCTATGAGCAGACAATGATCAGCACTTTCACCTAGCAGACAAGCACCTCACAGATCTTCAAGTCCTCTGAATCCACTGACACCAATACTTATATTGAGCTCTAAAAAATGGTGCACAGGACAGTTCTTTTCTTGGAAGCTGAGAATTTAGTTCATTTACCACGTTAATTTGACACAACTGTATTATAGAGTCCTGATCTTCCCTTGGTCTGTTTTGTTTTTTTCCTACATATCTTCTGTAAAGAAAGGACATAAATAAAATGAACTACAACTAGAAATACATTTTATGCAGATAAATCTATTGACACACTAACCACACCAGATCCTAATAAACAATCTCTTCATCTCCTTCAATGCTCTAAACTGTCTAAGTAGAGTATCTCTTTCTCATGATATAAGGGTCATCCATTCAGTAGAGGAGAAATCTGGTATTTGAGAAAAACAAATCCATACCATAACTAGGGAGGGTTTAAATCTACCTTCCAAATCTTGGCCTCTGCTCCTCTATTCAGTAGGATTATCATCTACCTGCCTTACAGTGCCTAGATGAAATAAATAAGGAATGTGTTGGCTGATAGTGATGCAGGGTTATGAGAAATTTAAGTATACTGTGGAATTTTACTGGGGTAAGTCTTTTTAAAGATACTTTCACACATGGCTGTGTGGAAAACCAATCTGTTATCATCACTGCTAGTTATATTAATAAACAGCTTGGAAAAAAAAAGAGCATAAGGCAAAACTGGGAAAGGTTTAACATATTTCTTTGGTAAGGAACAACTACAAACAATTTGTTCAAGCTGTTAACAGCTGTCACTGTTTCTATTTTCTGATGTAGCAAACAAATATCCCAAATCTGTATTATACCTTACCCTGGTTTTTTGTTTTTGTTTTGTTTTTTTTTTTTTTTTTGGCTTAGCAGCAAGTGTTTGCATCTCACAAGATGGATATGATTAGCAATCAGAAGGATGGATGAGATCCAAATCACTAACTGAAGGAAAAGAAAAGCCATAGTCAGGAAGTAACTGAAACACAGAGTTTCAATAATACAAAATTCGAGACCAAACAGACAGGAGCCTCACAGGAGACTACAGAGAGCAGCTGGAGGCCTTTGGCAATTGTAATGAACAAATAGAGCTCTGCATCCCTCTCCCAGGCTTTTCCTACAAGAATAGTTTAACTACTGAGGGCAGCCTCATCCTTTTTCCACTAGAAGTCTTACAGTTTCTAAGCCAGCTACAGTTCTTAGAGGACTGCTGCAAAACTCTGTTATTCTAATGGCAAGAAAGGCCTCCTGACTTCATCCTAACCCCAAACCCAATACAGCCAGTACTTGTGTCAATCCTATTCTTTGGCTGATTGCTCTTTTCCCTTGCTGGCATTTTGTCCATGATACATTCATACACAGCAATGACATTTCCTCATTTAAAGAAGTGCAGCTGGGAGGAATTGTCAGTCTGTTTGGGGGGTAGGAAGGCCCTACAGAGGGATCTGGACAGGCTGGATCACTGCACTGAGTCCAGTGGGATGAAGTTGAACAAGACCAAGTACCAGGTCCTGCACTTCAGTCACAGCAACCCAAGGCAACACTACAGGCTGGGGGCAGAGTGGCTGGAAGACTGCATAGAGGAAAAGGAGCTGAAGGTGTTGGTCTGTGGTCAGCGGAACACAAGCCAGCAGTGCACCCAGGTGGCCAAGAAGGCCAGTGGCATCCTGGCTTGTGTCAGAAATGCAAATCTAGGAGGAGCAGGGATCATCCTCTGTACTCAGCACTGGTGAGGCCACAGTGTGGTGAGGCCACACCTCAACTACTGTGTTCAGTTTTGGGCTCCTCAATACAAGAAAGACATTGAAGCCCTGGAACATATGCAGAAAAGGGCAACAAAGCTGGTAAGGAGTCCAGAGCACAAGATTTATGAGGAGAATACCTGAGGGAGCTGGGACTGGTTAATCTGGAGAAGAGAAGGCACAGGGGAGATCTTATCGCTCTCTACAACTCCCTGAAGGGAGGCAGTGGCAAGGTGAGGGTCAGCCTCTTCTCTCATGTAACTAGCCATAAGACTAGAGGGAATGGCCTCAAGTTACAGCAGGGGATATTCAAAATTAGGTGTTCTTGTCCAGAAGAGTGGTCAGGCACTGGAACAGGCTGCATAGGGAGCTGGTGGAGTCACCATCCCTAGAGGTGCTCACAAAATGTTTACACTGGTGATTTGTGGACAGTTGGACTGAATGACCTTGGAGGTCTTTTCCAATTCTGGTGATTCTATGAACACAGACAATAGGAACTGCACATAATGTTTTGGAATAGGTTAAATTACATCAGTGCTTTTCAGCTTTATCTGAAGTATCTTAGCTGATGCTTTCTAAGCTCATTTTTGCCTTCCTCACAGATACATATATATGACTATTTTTACCACAGATATAATGTGATTATCTTGTACACGATTCTTCTCATTAGGTATTTATTAGGCTTCTCCATTTTATGCTAAGGTTAACATTAAACCTAAAATCAACCTTTAACAAACATAAGTAGAGCCATACTGGACTGGAATAATGGCTTGATATCCTGTCTCCAATAGCATCTAGGAGCAGAATTTTCAGGATGCACAAGAACACAAGGGCAAATACTTCCCATTAAAACTCTCCCAGCACTGAAATACTTGCAGCTAGAGTAACATTCCCAGCCAGGTGTGGGTTCAAGGATTCTACTTAGTAACCTTCAAGGCTCAAAAAAAAAACAAAACACAAAAAAAAACAACTTTTCCACAGACTTGTCCAATTTCCTGTTAGGTCACAAAAGCTATTAGAAGCCACTCATCCTTTCACAGGTAGTTCCACACATTTTACTGCCCTTGTGGTGAAGTACCACCTTTTTGCATGTTTTCCAACTGGCCATTAATCTATTAATGTACCTGGAACTTGGATTCAGGAAGAGGTATCAAACTTTTAAACTCTTTGTCACCAGTTCTGTAATCTCAAATCTCATGTTAACCTTCTTTCCAAATTCAACAATTCTAGCTTACATAGTTCTACATCTTAGATCACTCTTTTCCAGTTCTTTTTTGTCTATCCTTTCTGACAGGGGCCAGCACTACACACTCACACTCAAGATGTGGGCAAAGCTTGGATTTACAGAGAGGCACAATATGAACTCTGTTTTATTCATTATTCCTTTCCTAAAAAATCCTAATATTTCATTTGCTGTTAGACTGCCACTCAGCCTTTTGCTGACCTTTCCATGGACTCTTCTTTGAGCTAAACATCTCTCTTTTCCATATTTCTCCTTTATCCTATTGCTTATTAATCTTTCAGTTGTTGCAGCAAGCTACATCATCATCAGTTTAGACAATTATTCTGATGTTAAGCCAGGTAAGTCAGATCTGCATCATTTCCCCCCCTACAAAAAAAGTCCTCTCCAAACAGAGATCTGTGGGACACTTCATTTCTAGCCACAAAAGATACATAGAAAAAGTTCCATTGTTAAAAAAAAAAAAAAAAAAAAACAACCAAGGGGGGATGAAAAAAAGAAAAATCTATGAATCAAAAAAGCTTGAAAACCACTGATATACACGTGTGTGTGGATATTTTTTCATTTAGTGTTGGTGCTCCCTGTATCAATTGGTGTTTCGGATAGAAGATACAAGATGGACACAGTGGAGGAATTTAGGTTCTAGGATGAACGCAGTAACAAGCTACTCTAGAAAACAACATTTGCAAAGGGAAAGGCTCAAAAGGATACGAGAAAAAGAAGTTTTTAAATCATTGAACTTCTTTGTAACAACACAGCCTGACATTTCACGCGCTCTTTAGCAAAGAGCTGATCGCCTCTCAGATTCTGAAGCACTGAACACTCATTTTGTGCTGCACTGCAGGTCTTAGTTTTGGACTGGACAATCTATGTGCAGCAGTAGTGATACAGTACTGTACAACGAACAAATCAGCACTACAGCCTTGCTTCCTGTATTGAATGACAGGATTTTGCATCATCTCTCTGGATTCAGACCGTGACTGGCATGTAAAGGAAGTTTAAATAAATCACTTTTATAAATACAAAGAATTAGCAAACTATGAAATAGCCCTGACATTCAAAACCTTGCACCTTACCTCTAGCCCTGATCTGATCATGATCATTCATCACATATGCTTCAGGATTTGCATGCCTGCACAGGACCTTTCACAAAAGCGACTACATTTTAAGTATGCTGCCAAATAAAAACAAAAAGCAAACAAAAAAAAGATAGAAAACAAAAGAAAAATGAGAATTTAGTCCATTTGGTTAAAAAAAGCAAAAACCTTCAAGCCTTGCAGAAGCTGAAGTAAAAAAAAACTCAAAGATGAAAATAAAAACTGGAAATGAATATGAAACAGCATTCACTGGACACAGTTACAGAAGACAGACTCAAGGAACAGATATCCCTTTCTTCCAGGATGGGTGAATATCCTCAATCAGGGAAGACTTGCAACCAATCTCAAATGATAGGAAAAAGAATCTTGTGAGCTTATGTTAACTTCTGAGTCTCTGTATCTCTATTCTTTGTTCATATTCGGCTTTCCTTCTTTTTTATTTCCCTATCACTTCACATCTCATTCTTTTCTCAGATATGCTGACGGCTTCCTTTCCAGCTGGCCTGGGACCAAACAAATCTTAGACTATGCAAAAATGCATAGCTAATGGTGGATAGCTATGTTGAAAAATAGTATTTTGTAGCTGAGAACTTGCTCTATTGAAAAGTGTTTTCATGCTCTTTGTAGTTGCTCTAATTTCCTGAATTAAATACTTCCAGAACAACCTTCATAATTTAAAGTTGATGCATCTCTGCTTGCTTCCCAGCTACCACCAAACACAGATCTTTACTGAGACAGGTTCACTGACTAACTGCATATTACTTCTCCAAAAGTAATATGTCTATTACAGTCCATTACGCAACTGGCTGTGATGGCTGTTACAGTTTATTATGAGTGATACCTCCTAATTGGAGATTAAAGAAAATATGGGAAGGAGAGCTGGTCCCAGTCCCTGCTTGTTTCATAGCACACACCATTTTCTGCATGTAGACAATTTCTGAACTGTTCTCCATCATTTTTATTGATCATTAATGTAGAAATATAAGGCTTTTTTTTTTTTTTTTTTTGGAAAACAGAACACTCAATTGGACAAAAAAGAAATTAAAGTTGATGTTAATATTTTAAAAGCTCCTGAACTTTTGGGTGATTAATCTCCTCAGAGAAACATTATTTTCATGCAAACTGAGTTCTATGCAGACATAGATTCTCCCATAAATTCACAGACATGAAGAAAATCACCTGCTTTGCAGCTGCTTTTGGGACACAAGTATCACCTTATCTGTTAGAAATGCACATTACGTGCTCTCCTCGGAACCCAAGGCAAATTTGTTGCATGAACTCATTTCTTATCTACATGTCTCCAGTCAATGCCTCAGTCGTTTCTGCAGTGTCTAAGTACAGAACGCAGCACAGAGTAAAGATATCCTAAAATTAACTGCAGGGCAGACAAGCAGGACTAGTAAGTAATGAACTCACTGGTTCTGAGAATCAAGCTACTATTTACTCACAGTGCTTCACTGGGTGAAGAACGTGCAACTTTTTAAATACAGATGGCTACAGTCACATAAAAATCAAAGTGCTTTAGTTGCACAGTGTTAGCATTTACCAGAAATTTTCATTTTCTGAAAAATACAGATCCATAGTTTCATTAATACCAGGCACGTCAGCCTCACTGCAGCTAGGAAGCAAGCCTGATTCAGCAATCCCTCCTATCCCACACACTGATGCACAGAGACCACAAGCACCTTACTGTTTTTAAATGCAAAGAAGGCAATGCCAGCCCATCCACATGATTTATAATTAATAACTTCAGTGCATATTTCATCCAACTTAATCTTCCTCCATCATGTAGATTTTTGACTTTCCCTTTCTGAGAATTCTACAGAATGAAAATAAGTAATTTCTGCCTAACACACATTAGAAGAAGCCACAGTTTGCGGTTTGTCTAGGGGTTTCTGAAAGAGCAGAAAAAGGTACCTTATTGCCTAATTACACTTTTACTACTTACAAGTGTACTTCAGGGACAAGCATGATGTGCCATCAAATCTGCACTCCTTTCTTTGGTGTTTAACACAGGAACCAGTACTGTAAACAATTTCTGACAAAAATAGCTCAAACTTTCAACGTAATTCCTTCAATAACATTAAGAGACGGGAACTGACTGCTCTGAGAATTTGATATGATAGAGCCAAGCCCCATCAATCTGCACAAAATAAACTTTTTATTCCTGCACCTTTTAAGCCACGTAAATGTCAGGTTACGTACGACCTTTCTAGCAAAAAATAGATTGCAACTTTTCTTTCTTTCTGTTCCCCCTCCCCCTGCCATTTCTGCTGAGAGGAGTAGTTAGTCTGATGCTGAGTCTGTGGGCTGAGCTATTACCCACCTGTTCCTGGTAGCCTATTAATATCAGTTGTATTCAGAGAAACATTCTGTCAAGTTAAACAACAAAAAGTCCCCTAGTTAGCACCACACTATCCTTCACCGACCAGGTTAAACTTGCACACATGCTTGGACTGGCGCAATCTGGCCTTAAATAAAGAATGCTAAAGGAAAGCCTTAGGGATCACATAACCAAATAATTACATCAGAAGACGACTTTACTTCCCACTCACTCATCTCTAGCCTGATGTCTCTCTTGCTGCTCTGTGCATGGAGCTGGACGCATACTAGCGATGAAGAGTTCCTAGCTTCTAAAATGGGTTGGCACAATACCGTGAACAGCAAGGTGTTGCAAACCCCAGTAAGGTCTCAGACAGATGCAGCTTATTTCCTCAATTCACTACTTTCCAAGTCCTTTGCCACATTCCTATTATAACTTTCCAAGAAGTGGGCACATGCCAGACCTCACTGCTGCAGTGCCTTGCAATTACAGTAAGCATTGTTTGTCTACACACAGATCTAGACCATTAGATTCCTACAGAATGTATGCAGGTCATACTGATTGGCAACTTCCCTGAAATTTTCAGGGGAAAAAAAAAGTGAAAGTGAACATCTGGAGGTCTGCAATGAAGGCAGACCATCACTGAGTGGAAAAACAAGGCCTGTGTCCCCATTCAGTACTCTGTGGCGCTTGCACTATCTTTCAGTATCTCCACTTGCAACCTGTGCAAAAGCAGTGGGGACATAGAGCTTCACAATTATGAATATAGATGCTGGCAGAAAATACAGGGACTCAGACATTTTCTATTGCTTCCTGTGCTGACCTTTCCACATCATCCTCTTTGTCTATGAGGGAGAAGTAGCTGGCAGTTTCTGTACCAATGTGATCTGATCCTCCACAGATACTTCTTACTCAGGTGGAGAAGTGAGTCAGACAACTAAAAAGGCCATGAGAGAGAAAGCAGAGCATGCCCATAAAACCAGACACGTTTCCAAACAAGCCACAAGGTGGAATGGAGGTAGATTTTCACTTGGGCTGTCAGCCTTCTTGATCTCAGCTCAGCTCTTAAATTTTACAGGACAGCAACTGCAAACAGTGCTTCTGAAAGGAAGGAGCCATTCTCACGAGGAAGATGCAGCCTTGGGACGTAGATGAACATATTCAGCCAAAATGCACTAAGACATGCAAGCTAAAGGTCTGAATTTTCTTCACAGAATCCCCTCAGCAGCTGGGAAGTCTGGATGGCACCTACTTATTTCCATTCAGAATGACAAAGCAACTGAAGTTATCTGTGTGAAGTAAGAGATCTCTGCTGAGGAAAAGAACAAGTCTGTTTCTACACTTAGACTACAAAACTGTTCAAATAGTCACAATGAGAGACCTGTGCACTTTGGCACAGTGAAGACTGGAGTTTCAGATCATAAAAACCTATTAAAATCCATATTTGAACAAAACTGGTATCGACTCAGCACCAAAATAGCGTGAGGGTTACACCTGCACACTCAAATTAATTTTCAAGTGCCTCTCCTGCTATGCAGAGTATTTTGTGTTACAGTTGTACCATACTTACATAACCTCCTTGAAATGTATTTCCCCTTGTTTAGAGCAACAGCTTTCTGGAGACGTCACAAAGTCTAATTTGGAAAGAAATTAAAGGCAAGAGTCTTTCCTCAGTACTCTTCCCTGACTAGCATTCAGAATACCTGCTGAGCAGAGATCAAGCAGGTCTCTGCTGATTTCTGAGCACAGGTTAAAACATACTCAGCTGTTAATATTTTGAGGCTTATATTAAGCCTTTTAATGGCTTCATCTTGAGAGCTCTGTATAACCTACTGTTAAGTGTTTTTAGACAGATCTTACTGGTAGCGGAGTATATATAATGCATTCAGTGCAACATACAGTGGAATAGCAACCACAGAGACAGAGGGGTTAAGTACAAGTGCTCACCTAATCTCCGTCCCAAGGGATATTAAGCTGTACTGTCATCATTCCAGATAACTGCGTCTTCTTAAAGACATCTAATGATTGCAATTCTACTCCCCACTTCCTCCCACGCACCACTAGTCTATCCAAGCACTTTACTGTCCTTGCTCTTCTCTTCTTTGCTGTTATTCAAGTCTTTTTACTTCTTGTCCTAAATACCATAGAGATGGAACAGACCATTCTCTTCCTCACTGTAAAATCCCTTATAATGTCCCTAAAGTCTCTTCATGTGAAATGGAAACAGTTATTTCCAGCAGTAGCAGGCTATTTCCTCCAATGGCAGGTTTTCTGCTCTTCTCATCATTCTCACTGCCACTCTCTATGCTTTCAAGTTGACACAAAACTTTCATGAAAACCATAGCACAAGAGTCCACTTACAGCCACTTGAGGCCTGAATCAGGCATAAGGATAACTTATGTTCTGTAGAACATAAACTGACACTGGGTTATGTTTCAGCAAATGTTATAAACTGATTAAGATCTTTTATTCCAATAAAAGTGGAGCAGTTCTAAAACAGCAATAACATGCATGTATCAAAGTCAATATTTTCACATAAGCAAACTACGCAATTTAAATTATACTAGGAAAAGCAATGATATGTTCAGGAATCAATTACCTTTTCAGTGAGGGGATCTACAACCACAAAAAAGAATCACAGTAGCTAACCCTCTGTTATTCTGAAATACCACCAATGAAGAGCATTCATCAGGCCACTCTGCACGTGTGACAGGCTAGAGACTTGGTTTAACTTTCCCCATCTGACAGAAATCTTCCAGACTGGGTCAAATAGTAGCTATGAATTATGTAATCTCAAAGAGTCCGAAACCAGCACTGATTAGTTATATTAGAAAAAGTCATTTCCATCCTGTGACAGTGACCTTAATGTTTGATCACTGTCACACTGCCACTGAGTTTGAGGATGATGGGCTGCTCTTCTCTAACTCAGAGTTTTTATTGTTTTTGTTTGTTTTTTGATTACAGGCAGAGGAATTCCCATAACATAAAATTAGAAACTAAAGTTTTGCCCATTGTACTTACCCTTCTCTTTGGTACTCCTCGTCCAAATTTGACAAAAGCTGGGACCCAGCCACAGACAGATCAAGTGCAGCTAAGGGTAGATCTCGATAAGCAAAATTAACAAGCTGTACAGGGGCAATGCTTTTGGTCTCTTCTTCAACTTGCTGCGAAATTATCTCAACTTCTGAAACACCACCTTCTATCGCAGGCCTGAAAACACAATAAGCAAAATAAAAACCTCTCTCCACAGAGGCACACACATATATACATCTAATCTATATAAGCAAATATAAAAAAAACCAAGCAAATAAAAATAAGTTGGAGACAAGAACTTCACAGAAGAAAGAAAACAACAAATTGTAAGGCCAGGTCATTGAGAGAGGTATCCTCGGTAAGGGGGACAGATCAAATGTCTTCAAACTTGTCTTCAGTAGGTGTAACACAGGGCAACAGAAATCTCACAGATAAAAGAAAACAGCATGTCACACTCTGCTTCAAAAGCACTAAATATAAACAAACGTGTTATGAACAAACAAATGTGGAAACAGTGTATGAAACCAAAAGCAAAGCATTTGTGCAAAACAGTCAAGAACAACAGAAAGAAGGCGCGCAACTACACCAACTAAGTTGCTTTGCAACTTGGACAAGTGAACAATGAATAGTTAAGCTTATTAATTAATATACAAATCAGCAGTTAATGGATGAATTTTGACCCCTCTCACTGTGGATCACTCCTATCAAAGAGCTTTTGAGAGATGGAGACTTGATTTCATTCAACCACGTAAGATTACTCTGTTACAAGTTACTTCAAAACAATTCTGAAAGGAGAACAGAGACTCAGAAGAATTATGTACTCCTCTACAAAGCTTATCTTAAGCAGCTATTTGTACTGCTTCCAAGCCCAGACATGTATTTTTCTACCACTCCAGCAACATTAATGAGAACTGCATGCAAGCAAAACCAGCATCTCACTATATCCACATCCTCCACGTTTAAAATACTACTTAGCTAGAACTCAAACACTGTCAGCTAGCATACCCTCCTGCACATGAAGGTTGAAATCATAGTAGGACAAAGCTCGTATGAGAAGTCCCAGTAGGGACTGATCCTTTGCAGTTCCCAGTGAGAGCTCCTTGCCTCACATGATTCAGAATAGAGTGTAAACAATCTGCTCTGGTATTTATCCTCAGGATTTTATTAACTTCTGAGAAATCTCATGCTAGTTTTCAGAAGCTTTAAATGGCAGGTATGAAAGTCTTTGTCCTTTGGGATACAGTTCAAAAGCATATAGCACCCAACTCATCTCTCATTTGACTGCAAAAGTTGCATAGGTGACTTTGCTTTAAAGAAGTTTATTAAAATATTCCAGCTATTCAAGCAAACTAATATGTAGGGCAGTTAGTTTTTGTTTTTTGGTGTTGTTTTTTTTTTCCAGAAAAATAATGAATTATTTAGCAGAGTTCTTAACTCATGTATCTTGTAAATCTGAAGATGTGAGTGAAGAAGCTAGAATTCTAGATGAAAGGGAAAGAAAAACCTATTGCTCAGAGCCAGAACATCAGACTAACCCTTTTGGATGGAAAACGTTCATCCAGATTTAAAGGAGCTAATAGCTACCAGCATTACACAAAAAAGTCATTTGAAAAACCTGAAAAAGCTTTTATAACTCAAGTATTGTCAAAGAAAGGCTGCGCCTGTATCACAGAATCAGAATATCCTGAGTTAGAAAGGACCCCCAAGGATTATCAAATCCAATCTCTGGCTCCACACAGAACCGCCCAAACCCTGCATGTAACAGCAGCATCCAAATGCTCCTTAGGCTCCAGCAGCTCAAGGCCATGCCCAGTGCCCAGGGCAGCCTGTTCCAGGCCCATCACTCTCTGGGGCAGAACCTTCCCCTAACCCCCAGCTGCCCTCCCCCGTTCAGCTCCATGCCGTTCCCTCAGGCCCTGTCACAGAGCAGAGCTCAGCGCTGCCCTCCGCTCCCTGTGAGAAGCTGCAGTTGCCATCAGGCCTCTCGCCAGCCTGTTCTGCTCTGGGCTGAACAAACCCAGGGACCTCAGCAACACACATCCTGCCCTCGAGACCTTTCACCACCTCTGCAGCCTTCCTTTGGATGCTCTCTAATATTTTTAAGTCCTTCTTATATTGTGGCACCCAAACCTGCTCACAGTGCTTGAAATGAAGCTGCACAGCACAGCATGGAGTGGGACAATCCCTTCCCTCATGCAGCTGGCAGTGCCAGGTCTGATACACCCCAGAGCCTGACCCATCAGCCACTTTTTCACCCATTTTGTCCAGATCAATACTTTGAGTAACAATATCAAAAGCTTTATTAAAATTACATCTGCTGGCTTCCCTTGGTCATGCAGGTGAGTAACTTTGTCATAAAAGGAGATTAAGTTCATAAACAGAAACTTCCCCCTTGTGAAGCCACCTTGGTTGCAACCAGTGACTGCATTATCTTTCAGGTGTTTTCCTATAGCTCCCAGAATAATTTTATCAGGCTCTGAAGTAAGACTGACAGCGAGTCATACTGTCACACCATGCAGAAAGTAAAGGGAGATACTACTATATGTACAACCTAAAAGCTCATTTTATTTTACTCCTTGCCTAACCAGTGATTGAAAGTATCGAGATTCATGTCATTTCCAACAGAACTGTATTTACCTGTCAAGTCAAATCAGAGGCAGGAGCTAATTTTAGCAAGAAACTTCTCTCTGTGATTTTCACCTTCAGTGACTGTGAACCTTTACCCTTACAAGTCTAAGATGAGCTGACTCAGTTTTGCATGAAGACCATGTAGAGATCCCATTTCTAGTATTATGAGGGGAAAAAAGGAAAATGGATGAGTGCAGCCTTCCCCCTCTCAACAGAATTTATCTTTCATGTTTCTTAGATTATATCATAGGCAGAGTCTGATGTGAAAGGGTTGATTAACTGCAGGACAAGGGGAAATGATTTTAAGTTGAGGGAGGGAAGATTTAGGTTGGATGTCAGGGGGAAGTTCTTTACTACGAGAGTGGTGAGGTGCTGGAACAGCTGCCCAGAGAGGCTGTGGATGCCCCGTCCATCCCTGGAGGTGTTCAAGGCCAGGTTGGATGGAGCCCTGGGCAGCCTGGGCTGGTATTAAATGGGGAGATTGGTGGCTCTGCATGTGGCAGGGGGTTGGAGA
Source organism: Lagopus leucura (assembly GCF_019238085.1). NCBI lineage: Eukaryota > Metazoa > Chordata > Aves > Galliformes > Phasianidae > Lagopus > Lagopus leucura. Next base: position 751,578 of record NW_024962269.1, read on the forward strand.
TTTGTGATCCCTGAAGTCCCTTCCAACCCATGATTCTGTGTGATTCTGTGATGTGACTGAAAAGAAAACCAAACCAACCAATAGAGTGGTGTTGGCAAGCAGCCTTCAGACAGTTTTGATGAAAGGGAAGGGAAAAGGAAATGGATATGAAAACGAGACAAAGTAATTTTCAGCCACTGGCTGTCAGTATACATCCAAAACTTAGTGCATTCTTCCTTTTTCTGTTAATTCACACTCTTTAGGCAACTGACAAAATCCCACTATTCCTTCTCAAACTAGCAACTTTTCCTTCTGACATCACAACAATATTCTCCTACAGGCAGGAATTGTTCTTGGGTAATTAAAATGAGTTATAATTATCCTGATATGGTACTTACTGAGGACTGGTCATGTTGGAGGATGCAACTCAATCAGCAGCGGTTATTATATTCAACTAATTCCAGCTGCTTTGCACAGATGTTCTAGACATCCAAAATGAGGCTTCTGCAAGAGTCAAAACAAAATTATCTAAAACAGTTAAAAGAACTCCAAAGGGCTGCACTGACAATTTTTGTCATGTTATCAGTTCACTTCATTATTTTATTTCCCTTTATGATTCTTTTCCTAGGCATTTTGTTCTGGATTGACTCCTCCATTTTATGGGAGGTGTAAAGCTATAGATAGACACCAGCTCATGTATGTACTTCCATAACAACACATCTCGCTTTAAATTTCTGGTTCACTTAGAAATAATCAGGCAGGGGGGATTTTCAAAGAAAGCTTGGGGATTCAGGAGCACAAATGCTATTGAAACCCAATTAATACTTTCTTTTTAAAAATAACACAATTTAATATTTAATTTAATATTGAGACGAGTGCTAGTCTTGTCTACAAAGCCTGGAGAATTGTTATCAAACATTCTGGTTAGGTTGTTACCAAGACAATACTTTGATCAACAAAGTCCACTAACATTTGGAAAAGGTGACACACTTGCCTATGTCACGATCTTAACTTGTGGTGTACCTGGACCAATGCATGGGAGCCAGAATGGAACAGCATTCAGATGAGAATAAAACTTATCAGTACATAGGTTTTAATAGCTGGAAAATATAACCTGGAGAAAACCACATAAGAAATGCAAATTCATAGAAAATCATATAGTAAGGAATTTTGTAAAGCTACTGTCAGGACTAATGACACTAATTGAAACCAGTAACTAAAATACAAAAACATGCTCTTTACTTAAGCAGAAATACACTGGTTGGTAAACTAGCATATTACCATCATCAAGCAATTTTCACAATGATGAAAAATAATTCTTATACTAAACTAGAGTCATTAAGAGGCTGAACTGTTAGTATCAGTCAAGCATTTACAGAGATATATAAAAACTGCATTATCTATGGTAGTCATTTGATACCAAATAACAAAACTGAACTTACATCAATTGTAGAGCCATTTCCAAGGCTTTATTTAACATACTGGAAACTTGTATTAATGTAAAATGTAGTCATTCCATTCTCAGATTTTTCAGATAATACACCTGCATATACAAAAAGAAAGGATCTAGATTATGGTCACCTTCCTCAGGTAGATGAGTTAGCCAAAAAGAATTATTCACAAGAAATACAATTGACTTCAAAACACAAAACATACGTGTTTCAGAAAAAAACATACTCCATTTTTCTTTCAGTTTTAAGCACTTATAACATCAGAGTAACAAAACAACTGCTTTTCAGATATACTTTCTCAGATATAGCACAATCTTGATCCCATATTCATTTGATATCAATGCGAGTCTCTTCGCTTCTATTCTTGGTCTTTTTATCGATTATATTCCCCAGGCAGTAAGATACTAAAGCAAATGCTTAAAATTAAGTCTGTTTAAATCACATACTGAAAGGATGCAGTAAGAATATCTTATGCCTAAGACAGTTTCATAATAGCAACCATTCCACTTAGCAGCAGAATAAAACTGAAATGTCACTACAAGTCTTGCTTTGCAACGTTAGCTCCCTAACACCCCATTTGGGGTTTAGATTTTACTATGCTTTTCACTGAAGTGTTTTACCTAAACTTGTTGTTGTAAGCATACAGGCTGGGAAAATGGTAAAGGCGCAAGGGTGCTCAGTACCTAAACTAACAGGGTGAGGTGGAAATTGAAAATCCTTCTGTGATCATGTCTGCAAGCCTGGAGAATAAGAGGTAAATGGGGATAATGAATGCAACTGAGAGAAACTGGCCTCTGAGAGATGTAGGAAGGGAAATTTCTTCATACAGTTGAAAAGTCACTGCATGTTTGGGAGACAGCTCAGTGCTAATGCTCCACCTCTCTCCCAAAGAGGGGTTTAAAAAACAAGAACACTACAAATGTACAGCCAGATTTTTGAAAGTATTATCTAAAGATAATTCCCAAAAGGGGAACCAACAACACTGCAAACACTTGAACAAGAAACGTTCGCTGCTCCAGGACTTACACTTTTGTTTAAGCTAGAAGCACGTTCATATCCATCCAGAATTTTGTTTCTCCATTCAACCACACCAGTGGCAACATCAATAAGCCAGACCTGCTACTTCTTACTGGAGCTGGCAGCTCTACGGGGAAGCATTCACTCACTACCAAGAGTGAGAGAGCAGTTCATGGCTGGGCAGCAAGCTCTTCAGATAGCTCAGAGGGCTCCACTGGGAGCAGAGTCCAACCTGCCCTCACTGAACAGATTGCTACGGTGGCATAATGCACTCACAGAGGTGAGATGAGTAATGTGGAAAGAAACCTGGGAGGGTTTCAAGTCTCAAAGAAGGGAGTCGAGTCTCTAAAGCACTCAATGGAGCTTCCCTCAGAAGGAAAGCATAAAAAGTCAGTCATCTGCACCCAGAATTACTAATGTAGTACTTGATTCAGTGGATCAGAAAGTAGTTTCTGAGCACACATGGAGGACAGCACAACTGAAGCCTTCAAAACAGACACAACATGTTGTATATGTAACGTAAACAGGCGACAAGGACTCTCGCTTCTTTCTACGCCACGCACAAGCATCTAACAACACCATCCCATCTATTTGCTATCTTCCTTAGAGCCGGTTTATAGGAAAATACAACACCTCCAAGTCCCACAGGAGATTTCTGTGCAACTGAGTAGTGTTTAAAGGCAACAACGAACAGAGAGGAGAAATAATTTCCCTATATTTAATCTCCCACTTGCGTTCCTACAGGACATAGTACAGGCAAAGGGCAATGACGTGAGCATTATGCAGGCACCCTATGGGTATCCCATCCGCCATCCAAGAGTGGAAATTTTTCCAAGCTGCCCTTTCTGCACCTAGCCCGCTCAAGGCTTAGTAGATAAAAACACCTTGATCTCATGGGAGGAGATTAGTTGGCAGTTTCAGGATGGGTTTTGTGCCCTCTCTTTGTTTTTAGGTCATTTATATTTTTCGTTTTTATTTTAACTTCTTGGAACTGAGGCCAAGGCAGCACATGGTTCATGCTGAGTTCCCACACAGCTCTGAGCAATGCCCATTTTGTGAGAATTCAGCAGTTCCATTTGTTCTGTGGCGTAAGTATTTTCAAGGTGAGATGACTGCGGAAAGAGCAAAGTTCCTCAAACTAAACAGAATTCATTTTAAGAGGAGATAGAGCAGAAATGAAAGAATTGCCCCCAGAAGGTTTCTTGTGCAAGTTTTGAAGTGCTGTAAAAGCCAGAAATAGTCACTGAACTAAATGACCAGGATAGCGGTCAGGTGAGCCAAGGGGGCAATGCAACCTGATGGAAAGCATATTTCTGTAACTGGTTCTCCGTGTAGGGTTGAGTTTGTAGATTCATTGCCTAATGAATAAAAATGTGCAGATACACAGTTCAGAATTCAGCAAAGCTGACTCAGCTCTTCACACCCCTGCAGTAAGTGAAGTTGTGCACAATTCACCGAGTTCTTTATGAGGCAAGACCTTTGAAATGCTTAAAAATGCTTTGCCTCCCCAGCCCTTCCTGCCTTCCTGTTCTTTGCACACATATTACACACACCAGTGGTCTCAACACTTCTGGGACATACCTTTTGCTTAATTATTTCTTTTACCCTCTCATTTGTGGTGCACAGACATGCAGCTGTTCCGCTCTTCATGCATTACTGTCAGAATCACACAGGTTGAAAAGCAGTGTCACGCTCTATAGCACTTGAGCAAAGGTTGATGATGCTGCCTGCACCCAACACACAACCTCTCATGGTTAATGTGTTAGTGTTTAGATCAACCTTTCACTGCCAGTCACTGTAGCGTAGCAGTAGCTTGTTAATACACAAAGTTCAGCTGAAACAACGCAAACTATAAAGCAATTTGAGAGTTTACATAAAATCAGAGCAAATGCACAGTGGTATAAGCTCTGTGCATATATCATAGAATAGCCTGGATTGAAGAGGACCACAATGCTCATCCAGTTCCAACCCCCTGCTGTGTGCAGGTCACCAACCAGCAGCCCAGGCTGCCCAGAACCACATCCAGCCTGGCCTTGAATGCCTGCAGGGATGGGGCATCCACAGCCTCCTTGGGCAGCCTGTTTCACTACCTCACCACCCTCTGTGTGAAAAAATTCCTCCTAATATCTAACCTAAACCTCCCCTGTCTCAGTTTAAGACCATTCCCCCTTGTCCTATCACTATCCACCCTCATGAACAACTGTTTTCCCCCTCCTGTTTATATGCTCCCTTCCAGTACTGGAAGGCCACAATGAAGTCTCCCCAGAGCTTTCTCCTCTCCAAGCTAAACGATTCCAGTTCCCTTAAACTTTCCTCATAGAAGAGGTGCTACAGCCCTCTGATCATTTTAGTGGTTCTTCTCTGGACCCAAGTGGCTCCAAGAGATCCACATCCTGGGGTCCCAGGCCTGGACGCAGTACTGCAGATGGAGCCTCAGGGAATACATGTTTTCCAAGCCTTTAAGAAAAGCAACAAGAACAGCACCCAAGAGGAACTTCAAAAGAAGTTTATACTCCACAAATGCATAAAAATTATGACTTTTAGCACTGGTTTCAACAGTCCCCCAAAATCTGTGTGTCACAGTGTGGCAATAAATTAGTAAACTAAAAAGCCTGAAACAAACAAACAAACAAAAACAAAAAAAAAAAAAAAGATTGACCAGAAAGAAGTGTCTAATTTAAGCTTTTTGCAAAGTCCCTTCTAACTTGCATTGAAGCCCTTCAATTAAGTTGAAGTCAAGACTGCGGTGTTCACTTGTTGCATTTGCTCATGTTCTCCATGGAGTATTATCATGATGCTGTAAGCTCCCCTAGTCACACGCCTGTAAATGAACCATCACACATTGCTATGTAAGTTCACAATCAGTCAGATGGTATGGCATGTAACAACAAGAGATTTCCCTTTAAAAAAAAAGTGCTTCTCCAATGCAATGAAAAGCACAGCTCCAAAAACAGTTGTGTCAGCACCAGGGGGTTAGGGCTGCACACATGGCCACAGCCATGGGAACAAATGGCATGGTGGAGAAACACTGAAGTCAGCTTATATCAGAAAGACTTACACCTAAAATTATGTGCCAAGCCCTCACCATTGGTGATATTGAACTGCAGCAAGCACCCAAACTGAAAATTGCTTCACGGATTTAGGGAGAGGGAAAGAAGAAAGACGACGACTGGTCATATGATGTCCAAATTGTTTCCTTCAGAAATCCAGCAACTTGCTCTTCTTTCTGAAGGGGAAACCCCAAATTCAGGAAAGGTAGCAACACCCCCTTGCTTCACTTCAGGTTGAACAAAATTGAAGAAGTTCACTGAGATAGAAGATACAAGATTGATTAAACAGACCCTCCCCCAAATCCTCTTTCTGCCAGCTAGCATTTTCAGAAAGTATTTGTTTACATGGCTCTAAGAGGTAGATCCATAATACTTCCTTTATTTTCCAAAAATAACTGAATGAGATTTATCCAAAAGATTACAAATGCAGGACATTACAAAACAGAGTAAATTAACTTCCTCTACAAATCAAGCACATTAGATACACATTTTAACATTGCAGGTGCCCAATTCCACTCATAGCTTTAACATTCCTATACAGCACCCAGAAGAGACAGGCACAAAAGACAGAGCTTTGCATTTCACAGGAAAAAGGGACACTGAATTTTGAATCTCTGTCAATCATCTACAGTCAAACTTGTATATACATCATTTTAAAAAATGAAGGAAAAAAACACATAAAACCCTCCATCACAGTAAAGGTATTTATAGTTGGAAAAATTAGACATTTGGAAATTAGGAAATGGCAGATTTGAACTTGCTCATGCAGCCATAATTCTACCCCCTTATGGGATCACCCCGTATGCTGAAATTAAGCAGAATGCTGGGGGTGGAGTAGGAAGCATGTAATCCTGTAACTAAAAACCATCTCACTATTTGTAAGCATAGCTCATATTTCCAAGGAAAGTTTAGACAGTCCATAAAAGAGAAAAAGGATCTTTTGCATAATCATAATCTTCCCCACAAAACATCATGAGCACTGTTTGAATCTTGAGCTTTTGGTACTGCAAACTTGGACCTCAGAACACATTAAAATCCTGTAGAGGAAGTCTAAACAAATACAAATTGCCAGGATAGACCAGCCCAGCCCCTTCCAAGGCACCTGTAGATGTGCAGCACATGCTACTTCCAGACAAACAGGACGCGGTGCTCTGGTTGGGATGGCAAAGCACATGCACTCCTTTTCTCCACCATCTTTTCTCCAAGGAACTGGAGAGAGCAGGAGGGAAACCACATAGAGGTCTGTGACATGTCAGCATTCCAGCTCGAACATTCTTTCAACACACATCCATGTTGCCCTGACAGCTCCTACAGGTCCTCATTCCCACCTGCACAGCTATGGGCTGCTTATGGTACTGCTGAAGTGGTTCTATTCAGTGGCTCAGATACATAACCAGCACCTCTCAGAAAGAGCACAAAGCCCAGCAACTACCTGAGCAAGCCACAACGTACCTAAATCCGAAGACACCAGGATGGAAAGTCTCTGCTCCAGGCAAGCAGCCGTCTGCTTGTTCAGTTTTAACGGCTCACAGCAAATAACAATTAATGAAGCATCTAGAAGTCCTGGAATAACTGTGTAACTAGGGCTACTCGCACAGAAAGCTGCTCCCTAACATCAGGCACATGTTCATTTAGAAAAGAGAGTACTCATTTAGCCTCTTACTCTGTATTAACTCTCCAGGATTGCTCTTTCTCCAAGCTACACACTGTCCCCATCTAGCTGTAATAAATTCTTTTCTTTGCTGTTGTTCCTTATAGCTTCCCTGGGTGGCTTAAGCAGAAGGAAAAAAAAAAACAACCAAACCAAAACTATACCAGCATACCACAGGGCTCTCAAGCCCAGACACGGATGAAGAGACCACTCACATATTTAAAAGGTGTATTTATAAATTCATCTATCATTTGAAGCGTTGGGCCTGCTTAATAAGAAGGAAAACCACAAAAAAACGCTTGGTGTCTCAGATACGAGCATTAGGCACAAGGCTGCCAGCTTACACCATTTCACTGCACACCTCAACACCTCCTGCTCTATTTACGTGTCCCACTGCTGGAGGTACTTCCATCTGAGAAATGGGTGAGGACATAGCCACACATACAAAGCAACACCACTCAGACCAGGGGTGGCTTCTAGTGAGACGATCTCCGTACAGTCCAGCACAATGTACACAGCTCAAGCCCAAACAGCTTCTGTGCTCATGGTTAGCGAAAACTAATACTGAGCTTCACACTTGCCACTGCACACGTTGATGGGAACGAGCCTAGAATCAACAGCTCTACCGGACTGAAAACATCTGTTTGTTCTCCAGCCCAAGGAACTAAACGGCTCTGGGCTCAGTTAGCACATGGATAGAAGCTAACTTGCCCAAACTCCATGACAAAGGCACTCTGGCACACCTCTCACCTCCTTCCACACCCACTCATCCCCAATACTCAAAGTATTTTGTGCCACAAATCATGGCTCTCAAAAGGAAACAACAACAACAACAACAACAAAAAGGTTAAATCTCCCTTAAATATTAAGAATCACAAACCCAGGAAACAGTCAGGCTTATATTTGTGTGCCACAACTCCATTTCAGAATTTCGCGTGCTTGGTTTTACACTAACCTAGCCGAAGCCCAGAAAGACAGGTATATTATATTAGAAGCAAACTGAGCACCCATTCAGCATCAAAGATGTTTGATTACAGATACAAGCAAACCAAACTCTTGGATTTCATTTCCACTTCTTTTTTTCTGACACCCCACAACTGCAGTGAAGAGTCTCTATCCAGAGACCTGGATAGCCCCAGTGAAGTAGACAGGAGATGTGTACTACAAGGAGGCTGTGGATGCCCCATCCCTGCAGGCATTCAAGGCCAGGCTGGATGTGGCTCTGGGCAGCCTGGGCTGCTGGTTGGCGACCTGCACACAGCAGGGGGTTGGGACTGGAGGAGCGCTGTGGGCCTTTGCAACCCAGGCCATTCTACGATTCTAAACGTGGTCACACTACCAGACAAGTTACAATCAGCATCTAGAAGTAAAGACTTCACTGTATGAACCAGCTATATATATCTGAGGAATATCTAGACTCTGCCATTCCTGGTGTTATAAGCATCCTTCCAGACAAAACATTATAAATATATGACAGTATGGCTTTGCTGTGTATCTTAAAAGCAACCATATAACAGCCAGTCCACTTGTGTGAAATACACTGCTCTTCTCCCACACACAAAGCTAGGCTTTGTAGTTTGGCTTCGGGCAACAAATAGCTGTAGCATTTTATCCCATTGATGCCTTCAGGATGAACCTCACTCTGCTGCAATCAGCAGTCTGATCCAATCTTAATTTCATGTCCTGCCTGATACTTCAAAAGAAAGCGAGTTCTTTGCACGTGGTCACACCACTTGTACTGCTGTGGAAAAAGCTTTGCTGACCACACTGAACCTAGACAAAGGACTGGACCACCGTATAAAGTGTACCATAAGGAACAATTACTTTAATATACGGTTAATGCATTCCACTGTACAACCCCGGGTCCCTCAGCAGGTAATGGCATGCACTTACTGCATACAATAAGCCAGGTTCCTGCCACAAACAGATTGTGAGGGACTCATCCCGAGCTGCGAGGACATTCAACCCTGCCAGACCTACGATCTGGAGTAAACAGCCCTCACAATGCACAAATTCACTGGCCAGCAATTCCAGGTTTAGTAGCCAAACCTGCAACTTTCCCCCTCACTTCTAACTGAGCTCAGGATGGTAACATCACATACAAAAAAAACACACAAAGACTGCACATGTTTTCAACTATAAAGCATATATGCTAATTTTTAGGCTACTCTAAATATCTCTAAATCACTGCCAATGAATAAAAAAAAGTTGTGGAGATGTGCTGGCTGAGAAAAGTTATTCTCATTTATGAACCATAGAATAGTTGGTTTTTTGTGTGTATTCAGCAGTGGTAACAAACACTTACTTAAGGTGATGTAATAGTTTTGGGCAAACACTTACCTCACACATGGCAATCTGCTGGAGACAATGTGGTACAACTGGCAAGTCTGTGCAACAGATTGGTCCCCTGGCACTCAGTTCAGGGAATAAGCAAAGCAGATGTACTTGAAAAGACTCGTTTGCTCACTGTTTTCATTAAAGCTGAATACAAGAAAACAGGCCACAACCCAACCATACTGATCCAAGGGAAAATTCTCTTCCCCCTTCAGCATACTGGGCTGTGGTTCTCAAACATCCACTGGAGCAAGTCAAGGGCAGCCTGCTTCTTGCAGCACTGCGCAGGCAGAAGAGCTTTGGCCACAACTCTGTGACTCAACGTGGCAGCCCTCCTGCCACCCTCTGTAGCTCTATTTTAGCACCATCTGATTTAGTACTTCAAGTCTCATGACCCATATCCAATAAAGAGGTTCTGTGTAATACACTGATCAGATAAAAGGATGCTTTCAAGCAGTGGTTATGCAAGAGATGCACACTGCAACGCAAACTCTCAAACTCTGAACGAATGCTAAGTGAAATAAAACCTATCCTTGCTCTTAAGTCTAACACATTGGCCTTCTGCTTGGAACTGAATGACGTCTGTTACAGCTGCTAACAGACTTTTGTTAAGACTCACCAACTAAGCATTATTAAAATTAGAAGAAAAAATTAGAAAACAACTTCACCAGGAGAGAATCCTCAACACTTCTAAGAGCTATTCTTCAAAACTATTCTAACATCAGTACTGTACTAACCTCTCCAGGCAATCACTACTTGCTAAATAAGTTGTCAGTCTCCAGACACAGGCACAACAGCAATTTGCACACAATCCAAGCAATCTGTAATGAAAGCACACTCCCCAACTCGATTCCACATCCAACAGCACATAGCAAATTGGTGCCAGAGAGATTAGAATTCATCTTTCTGACTTTCTGTCTGGTATTTAATCGGTGGAAGACGCCACTTCCCAATAGACAGCAAAGCCCCCTGTATTAGTGGTGTGGGTTGTTTAGTGTTTTTATTTTTGGAGATTTTATGTATGTAATTTGGTTTTCAATTCTTATGTGAATTAGCAGTACGAAGTGCTGCAAAATCAATGCAGCTTCAACAAAACAAGTGTATCTGCAAGGAATTAAGATTACACTGGCCTCAGGTCAGAGATTTACTGCACTTGACCCTGTACAACAAGAACTAGAAATGAAACTGCTTGCTGCAAAGACCAGCCAGGAGCTTAAAGAGGCAGCATTTTATGTTTGTTTTACTCTTCATGCCTCTAATAACAACATTGTAAAAGAAATAAAACTAACTTCCTTGCATTATGGCTCTCACTCAATACACTATTGTTAACAGCTGACAGTTCACAACCTGTTCAGGGTTTACAACATTAAGGGAAAAAAAAACAGGACAGCTTTCCGACATTACCAAGCATCTGCTGTCAGTGAGAGCTGTCTGAGGCACCCACTGCAGGCTGAGGAAGGCAGACATACCAAGATGAGGATCAAAACTGCCCATTTTTGAATCCTAGAATGGAACAGTCTGTCAGGGCAAGAACAATTAGCCCATATTTTTATTATTCATATGCTACTTAGAAACACATTAGGTACTTCATAAGGTGTTTTTCCTCCCTCCTCCCCACCCCCCCCCCCCAAGTGACATAAGCCCTACTCCAAAGGATTTAGTCTAATTGGAGACAATGCTTGCAGTAATAAGATCAGTTTTGAATGCATACATACTCAAGGGCTCACAAACACAGCTTGGGTTACAGGGCCTAAGATAGTTGGTGATGCTGAAGGTGGGAGCTTTTAGAAAAGCTGAAGTACTGACAACATGAGAAATATTGTATGCTTCAGGACGGGAAGATTTGTCTCAAATCAAAAATGGTGAACGCTTTTTTGAAAAAAATTCTGTTAACAAGTCATTTTTTTTAATGCATACTACCTGCCTTTAACAGCTGTGCTAATACAGAATTCCAATCAAGCACAGAACAGACAGGTGGCCAAACTAAATGTAAAGAGCTTCAGAGAGAGGTGATAGGCAGCACCCAAAGGGCTGGAAGATACATCTGCAGCAAGAAACACTGTGCACCATCATCTGGGAGCAGAGCACTTCTGACTCCTGCAGGACTAAGATGAGGAGTTTACACCTGCTGAGGCAGCTGCACTCTTGTGAAGCACTGTTATCACTAACTCACATATAGCTGCAGATGGCAGACAGCACACATAGGGCAGAACTAATTTTTCCTTCCAAAAAGCATGTGCATATTCCAAAAGTCCAAAGAAGTGCCTCTGCTATAGTGATATGCAACTGTAGCACGCATCAAGCTTTTACCCAGATAAGGAGCCAGCCTATTCACTTTACATTAAATTACCATGCATCCCTTTGTTCTTGTAAAATGGAACGATAAAGCCTAAGCCATTAAGAATGGGAACAAAATGCCTTATGTGCTTCTCCCCACCCCCTCTGCTTTTAGAGATGGTTTTACTGAAGGAAAGAACCATCTTACTCTGTCCAGGCCAACAGTTTTCCTCTCAGGATTAGGAAGAAACTAGAGCAGGTCACGCTGAGCTGGCACTGCCGCAGCCGGACTTTGATACCCATCACCAGCTGGCGAGTTGAAGGCTAACTCAGCTATTGCTGCACAATGGCAGCCTGCAGCACTGCAGCAAAGTAACCACGTAAACCAGAATCCCTCCCCACCCCCCCAGTAATTTCCCTACAGAAAAACAGCAGCTGACTAGAACTACAGATTTGGCATTCTTTAGCAGGCGATAAGATTTGCTGTAAGTATCTAAAAATACACTTGATGGCTGGCAGCCCAAGGAACTAATCAATGGAAGTTCACGAGGTGTGCTTTGCAGCCCAGATGTTCTCAAACTGCACTCTGTGGAAAAACTGATGGAGATGACCAATCGCAGTACGCTGCCTTCTATTCCTTCTGCTATTGCTGTGTGTGCTCAAAAGATGAGAAGCATGCTTGCAATTGAAAATACTCTCCCTTAATTATTTCCTTTTGTTACAGTTAGCATAAAATTGTCACAACTAATTGGTGAGATGAAGTTGTTTCAGAGACATCTTGATATCAAGCACAAATCAACCTGCACCGCTGCAGCAAAATGACCTTAACAAAAGCTCCAAATGCACAACCACGGCACCAGGACTCCAGATAGCAACAAAAACTTCAGACAGCAAACGATTTCCCCAACCTGACTTATGCATTTTTTTCAGTAGATAGCATTAAAACTTGTGTAAAACGGAAGAAGAGCAAGAGGTCTTACTTGCTTATATAAAGAAAACACCCTGAAGGATTTTCTAGGCAAATGATTGCAAAAGCTAACTGTTACTAGATCTTAATTTATTATATATTCACATCTGAAAGCTTTCTTCCAACACTTCAGTCATAAATGATGATAAAAATGCAAAACTATACCTTGGGGAAAATACAAGAACTGGCTTAAACGTGTATTTCTCTATGCACTAAAATAAACACACAGCACTAGCACCGAACTTGGATACCAGGCTGTCATCTCCCTTATGGGGGCACACACGCTAGTTATGGACAGTTAGGGGTGAGAGAATGGCTGCTGCACAGGTAATGCCTCCTGTTCTATTCTGTTGGCCCATGATGTCAGAGGATGCTGGTGCTGTGGCAGTAGAGATTGAACCTTCCCACCAATATCATTACATTTTGCTGCCTTGAGACAGACGGCAGCAGAGGGGCGCTGTCAGAACGGCATCTGCCATGGAAGTGCAGACGGAGCAAAAGTGTGGAACTGAATTCCTCCATGAGGAAAAAAAATGGCACCCGCTGACATTCAGCAACCCTTGGGAGCACTTATGGAAAGCAAACACAGGGTGTGAGCACAGTGAGGTGCTGCATTTCAGGAGAGGCAACAGCGGGTCACCTCAATTGGTGCGCTTCTTTACCAGCGCTGTGTGCAGGCTCTTGTCCAGGGCTGCCAAAAATTCACAGCTCGTGGTGGTGACTGTGTTGAAAAACTGTTCTGTAGTTGAGAATTTGCTCTATAAAACAGTGTTATTATGCTCTTTGTAGATGTTGTAGTTCCCATGGAAATAAATAGTAGGTTGCTCTAAAAGTAATGCCTCCATACATCGCTTATTTTGATTTTGACAAGAAAGTTCTTTTCTTCTCCCTTTTTACCAAAGATGTGCACTTAGCATACGAGCACAAATCCGTAAGCACCCCCAGGGAAGCCTCAGAGGCCCTTTTGCAGCATTTCTCAGAAAGCAGTGAATTTTGTCAACTCAGAAGAATTACTGATCTGTCATCATCTCCACAAGTTACAAAGCACAGAGAACTAAAGCCAAGTTCAAATTCCCAGTGCTTTCCTTCGCTCTGCTACTTCAGTCTGCTCCAATTCTTTCCCCTAAGAAGGGCAACATTTGCCCTTGGCGGAGGACAGAATGTAGTGTGTGCTCATCTTCAGTTCTAAGTAATCCAAACCAACTCTGCTCTTACTAACACCAGTATGCTTCAGGATTTTTCCCTTAACCCCATCAAACTCTTCCATTCCATAGTTTTCAAACAACCATTTTTAATGCAAGCAACAGCATTTTACCTTAGTATTTGGAGAGAACATGAAGCTGTTTCAACAAAGAGGTTCAGGTTTTCACAGTACAGGTCAAGAACTTCACATGCAGACCACTAAACCTGTACTTCAGGCAAGATTTTGCAAGTGGATTCCTTTGGAGACATGCTGTCAAATCTGTTCAACTCCGCTATTGCTGTTGTTGAGGATGGAGTGCAGGTGCAAATTCAGGAAGATTTCCTTGGTTTACCATCAGGGCTGCTGGCTGAAGGGTTATCGAGTGTGGACGCTGCCTTCTTTGTCCCCATTTCTCACATAAGTTCTGGCAGCTACACACAGAAAGACAGATTCCTTTATGTATGATAAATGCTACAATCACTGCCACCTCCTTAGGGAAGGCAAGAAGTGCTGAGCACAGCTCAAAAAGAGAAATCGTTCATACTGAAAATACAACTTCTCTACTGCAAGGCAGACTGATCTTTTGCTGGCTGAACAGCAAGATAGAGAACATGCAGCTGATTAACTGAATACACTGGACCTCATACCATAAAAAAAACACACCACTTTGAGCAGGCTTCATCACTTCTGTCATCGTTTTCGGTAATAATTGTGTCACTGTTGCTTTTTCTTTAAGCTCCAGCTTGGGGAGGTGGGGTAGAGATCCTCGACTTTTCAGCAGGATAAAATTCAGAAAACAGATCTGTCCACCACCACTTGTTTCCCAGCCCTTCTAAGAAAGGCCACTGAAGCATATGGGGATGTTTTTGAACAGATAGGCACACCCAGTCAGGAACCCACAGATGAACTTACAATCTTGCTTTGGATCACAACATGACACAAGTGCAAATTCTATCAGCTATCGCCATTGCAGTAAGCTTCCTAGTCAGCTTTAAAATCACCAAAGAATTAAGAAAAACTTAAATTATTTGTAAGGTAGAAGTATATATATAATGAGGTAACATGTAACAGAAAGACAATTTGTCCCCCAAAACCCCATTCGCATGCCTTTTAATCAGAAGCTTGCTCTCCTTCACTGTTTTCCTCCCTTTCTCCCCTCAGGCAGCCTGGTAAGCTTGTAAGCAGTTTTAATCTTCAGGGTGGGTGGTGGTTGTTAGTTTAATACAGTATGTTTAAAAAGGCTCTATGGTCCTGAGCACTGCTGCAAGCAAACACATACAAAATTAAATTCCATAAACCAAGAAATGCTTTCAGAACTGCTAGTACCATTCAGAGAGAAGACGTAGTAAAACAGTCCATATTTTGCATTGTATAAGCTTTTGCTCAACTCTGATCTATTCAGTTGTTCCATCAACTAGATATCAGGTGATATCAAATATGTTTTTTGTTTATTTCAAACCTAGGCTCTGAATGCAAACATTGCCAGTGTCTGCTTAACAAAGACCAATTATTCAACACATATCCAAGTTACTATGAAACGTCTATAATGCATTATTGATAATATAACATCTTCTGACCTAGACAGAGCTGACTAAAGCATATAATTAAAGGTTTCTGATGCATTACATTACTCTCCTCCAAACGCAGCTCCAGCAGCACACTTTACGGACCCAGTGAAGCAGCCTATGTCAGCTTGCTAAGCACTCTGTCAAACTATTTAAACAAAGCCAGTGTCCTTGGGAAGGAAAATACCACCCCACTACCTGTTTTTCTCCAGAACCAAGTTCTCCATTATGTAATTCAACATTTTGAACTCTGGTTTTCCCTTTTCCTACCTTCGTTCTATGATAAAGCAATCTGTATTGCATTACAACAGCATCATAATCAAGATAAGGATTTCATCACACCAGACATTACCTGGAGGGACAGCTCCTGTGGCACACAGCTAACAGATAACAAGCAAACACACTGCAAGGTGGCTTTTAAAGCCTGCAAAACGTAGGGGCACTAGAGCACAAAGTCCTCCCGCTCCCAAAATGAGCGCTACAAGCCTACACTTTGCAGTCCATTTGTCCCATACACCTTAATCCCATTGCAAGGTGCAATTCAGAACAAAGCTCACTTCACACCTTCACTCCTCATAAAGGCCATCTATCAAACAGCAATCTTTCAGATGATGATGTGGATCATTTCTCATGTGGATCATGAGTAAAAATGATCCAGGAAATATCAACCAGGCACCAGCTGATGCTGCTCACCTCCTCAGTTCCCCATTCCCAAGCCTGCAAAGCAGATGAATAACCCCTTAGCTTCGTTTGCCCCTTCATTGCATCTAGCTCTTTCAGATTTACAGATTGGCAGGTTACCAGCAACTTGAATGCAGTCATTTTAGACAGCTTGAAGTTCCTTCAAAACAACGCACACACGTAAGCTTACAGCAGACACAGTGATCCTGTTCAGCACACAGCCTCCAGAGGATGGAGGAGGGAAATTC
Source organism: Lagopus leucura (assembly GCF_019238085.1). NCBI lineage: Eukaryota > Metazoa > Chordata > Aves > Galliformes > Phasianidae > Lagopus > Lagopus leucura. Next base: position 767,981 of record NW_024962269.1, read on the forward strand.
TTTCCACAGCTCCCAAACTTCAGAAGGGTACGAGTTACTGAAGAATATTTAACCACAAGAAGATGCAACGGAAATCACACATGCACAAGAATTAAAACTTGAGAGTACAGAGCTCAATATTCAAGGGGCTGTAAGAGTCCTTGAGTTCCTATCCCCCTGGCTTAGGGGCAGCCCTTAGCCCAGCACTCCAGGCCTCCCCAGAATTTCCAATGCCTTCACTCACACATCAAAATTCCTCTGCGTTCTGGCAGTACCTGAACCTGGGCACGAGACTAAAAGCAGCACTTTGGAATAAATTCACCTTCGAAACCAGCAGCAGGGAGCCAGGTTTGTTGGAAACGTTCATAAACATGAGCATGTCACATCACATCCATCGTGGACTTAACCTGAATATTGAAGTAATACACTGGAGAAGACTTCACTTCACAGCCTGGAGCATTTAAACAGCCCAACCACTGTAACAAACTACCTGGCCTCTGAAGTTCTGTTTTGGCCATCAGAAGCAAATCACTGGGTTATGTCCTTTTCTTTATTTCTTCTCACTTTTCAAGTGAAAGAACAACACAGAGCAGAGATCTTCAGCATCTCACAGTATGGGGCAGAAGCTTTTTCAAAAAACCATCTCCAGCTTTTAAAAGCTGATGCTTGCAGGGAAAAAAAAAACAAAAGCCAAAATCACCAACGCTGTATTAAAAGCTTGTCTGAACTTCTGTTCAAGACAGAATAAAAACCTTAAAGAATGCAAAAGTGCTGTGAACTTGAACTCTAGCAACAATCCCCCATCAAAACCCAAACTATTCTTAGCAGCCTGCGAGCAGTTTCACATCACAGCAGGGTCACTGCAGTGCCGTCCTACATAATAAATATGCATGGAACTACCAGAAGTGAGGATCCCTGATCTAAACAGCAAGCAAGGTTGTTTCAGGTAAATCACAGCATCTGACCCTCCCACCTACTTTCTGCTTTTATAATCACCTCTTCCAGTTAGCAAATAAACAGGATTTTCCATGTGGTGGCGTGAAAAAAAAAAACCACTATGGAGCAAAGACAAGACAACACAAAAGTTAACTACTGTGTTGATAAAATAAATGGCATTCAGTAATTATTTACAGTATGAATACAGCCTAGCTGATTTATCAGCAGTGTTCCTTTAGATGACAAGAAGAAAGTTTGGTTATTATGGCTCTAGCATCGGGTGGTTAGAGAAAGATACATAGGCACACACTGACAAAGGTGAGACAGCTTCTCCTTACCAGCATCAAACCTTAATGCAGGCCACAAACAAGACAGGCTGAACGTACCCAAGCTCCCACATCAACACAGATTCTTACCAGTGTTGCACCTGATCATTTAAAAAGAAAAGTAACTACTGAAGAATTGTGTTTTGAAAGACTGCTACAAGCTTGTGCTACTGTTGTAGAAGTGGCAGTAGAATTCTTAGTGGCACATATATAGTATTACCTACACAACAAAGTGGGGCTTCTGTGGTTTTTTTTCCCAGACATATCTATCATCATTCACACTGCCCTCATGAAAATTTATTTCGCTTGTAAATCCCCTGGGGAAGAATTTGTCTTATCCGTACTTAACAGCCCAGGGCACAACAAAGTTCCACTCTCCTTTGCTTTAAATCCAAGCGTAGCACGAGTATTTAAGACAGAAGACTGAATGTGTTCATAGAATGCCCTTTGTATTCACTTCTCACTCAGTTCCTTCTTGCAGTTCAGAATGAACACCTCAGCTGTCACTCTATTAGCAGCTCTGCCTCCCTATGAAATGAAGATGGAGCCAAGTTTGCCTGTATCGTGAGTTCACAGTAAGCAGCAACCAGATGGACAGCACATCACCATATGCTCCCCCTTGCCAAAAGGTCAAGAAGGAAGCAAATACGAGTCAGGGAAAAAGAAGAAAAAAAAATAAATAAATAAAGGAGATTTGGAAACAAACACCTCTGTAGCATACCCATTAATTCATGCACACACTCTTTCCTCCCAAAAGCACGTTCTTCTACTATTTGTACCTTGGGATCAGAACTGCAGGAAGTGGGGGCAATGAGTGGGGCAGCTGGGGACAGCATCGGCTCCAGCACAGCCCTTGCTAGGCAGGTAATGTGCCTGCACTGCATGCAGCAGTGCTGTGTTCCTACCAAGAGCCCTCACACAAGCATGGGGAAAAGAACCTGTCTCACACGGCCCTAAGCAATAGGGAAGGGAACAAAGCCAGCACTATATGCAGGGTCAAGCCCAGAGAAGCAGAGGCTTTTCCCAATGCACTGCCAAGAGGTTCAGCTGTGCCCACTCCACAACCTCCTCCACATTTCTTTTTGCCCAGAGATAACGTGTCAAAAGCTTTTACACAAACTTGGGATGCTACTTAAGCGCTGCATTGCTCTTTCAGTTGAAGGAAACCAGCCAGCCACATCGTGTCTCTGAGGAGTTCCTGCCCTTTGAACTAGCCTCAGAAATAACAGCCTCCAAAGCTCCAATGTATATTGAATTATGTTACTGCTCCCTGCTCAGGATTGACTTCTTAAAATCAAAGAAAACAAAAAAAAAAAAAGAGCATTCATATTGCTAGAAGTGGTGGCTGGTAACAGAAAAAAGAAGTAAATACATGCAAGAAAAATCTTCCAAGTTGCCTTTAAGACCTTTGCATGAGTTAGCAAACAAACTGTGCCCCATATCTCACTTTCCTCTTCAAACGCTGGTTTCAAAGCTAATTTTATCATTCCTGATAAAAAGTGACAATTTATTAGACAAGGGCTGTAAAACCCAGGCAGCTCTTACACACCAGCAGCTACGGGCTGTGCACTGCTGAGACATCACACACCTCACGCTTACATCCGGGCTGTCTGGTAACACTCATTAACACACACATAGGAGCCCTGCAGTTCACAATCAGACAGCCTGCTTGAAATTCAGATCATCACCTCCACGGTGATGCATTTTCTATGAGAAATTTGATAGGGGTACAGAAGTACTAAAACAAGTCAGCAGCACAAGTCGCACTCACTTTAATAAAATCTGAGTTTTGCTATTATGCTAGATAAACTCTCATCATCTCAGTGGCAAAAGCTGGTAGGTACACTTTACTAACAGCCACATAACACTGTTAAGTCACTGTAAGAACGAGAGCCACAGCTTTTTGACAAGCTCTGACACTTCCCTGGTTTGCAGGCAGCCTTTAAAGTTCCCTGAAAAGCACAGACGCTGTCTCACGGCAATCCATTCAAGCAAAACTGAACTGTTTTCCTATGGCTGCTTGCTTTTCTTAATTATTTGGCAGCCCCTGGACACAGAAGCCATGCATACCCACGCTTCGGGCAGAGCAGGAGCAAAAGGGGCCATGAAACACTGCAGGGCTGCTGAGGCAGACATACAAAGCAGCAGAGGGACAGGGAAACAGGTCAGACATCAGCTCTCATTTTCCTGGACAGAGCTCCAGCTTCACCCACAAAATAACACCTTACCCAAAGAGGCAACTGCATGAATTACAGTCAATGCTGAGGACTGGAATCCCACTTGTGGTTCACCTTCTGTGGCTCACCTTAACATCTGTACAATATCCTTTTAGAAACACAAACAATACGAAGAGGTTCCATGTCAGAAACTAATTTGCAAGGCAGTTATTTTGGTTTGGAGTTCAACTCTGGAAAATTAGGAAGCATCATATTTAGAACAGCATATGACTTAAAAAGATGATTAATGCAAATGGAGGTTAACAGTTACGTTTGCATACTAATTTTCCTGCAAATCATTGGCTCATTCAGTGCACAGGATGGCTCACACAGGCAGAACTAAGCTTCTGCAACCCTCAGCCAGACATTTGCTGACTGACAGGTCTTAGGTTTAGCAATCCAAGTATCTGAACGTTTTAAAGTGTAGTTTTAATTCATGCTTAAGATACAGTTTTTAATAAAAAACTAAGCAGATGCATGTTATCCTGCTTAGTTAAGTACCATTCAAATTCCCTTCTTGCTTTGGGTTCACAAGAGCCTGCCTTTCATCACTCACACAACGCCAATGACTCGGACAGGATCACCTATACATAATCAATAGCGACCATATAACAAAACATGGAATTAAACCCTAACACACAGCACTTGCCTTGCCAAAACCCAACTGCAGGCAATAGGTGGACTGAAGGAAACCTCCCACTGTCCCACTCAGCCTTAACCTCCATTGAAGACTTTGTTGGGCAAAAAAAAAAAAAGACTTAAAGCTCACCACTGGGAGCCTCTGGAGCCAAAGTCACAGGACAAGTTATTCCACATGGTGATCAACTAAGGTTTATTGTGCTCCACTTGAAGCTGGAAGTTCACCAAGCACGATGATGTCCACCCCACTACACAACAATGAAAACCCACTCTCTGTTTTCCAACCCTACAGAGCACAAACTCACTCCTCGTGTTATTACACCCACCAGGACCACTGTCACCTAATCTAACAGTGTGCAAAATCCAGATAGGACCTGCAGGGACAGAAGGGAGGAAGGCCATGAGTTCTCCACGCATGATCCAGAAGCAAAGGCTCTGCAAATAGCACTGCGTTGACTCTTCAACAATAATACAAGACAAAAAAGACTCCAGCTCACTCTCTTACAGCAACAGTGGTTCTGCAGTGTGCATAAGGATGAAGTACTGCCCGTTAAGGAACACCAGAGTCCAGCAGATGAGTTGAGTACTATGCAGACAGTACACATCATTTGTTGCATGCATAGAGAGTGCATGCAGATTGGTGTTACACTAAGTAACATGATTTAGTTCATTACTGTTCTATTGACGGGTAACACAATAATCTAAATGAATAATGATAATAAATTAGAGGTAAACTTCAATCTTACCAGGGTCTCAGAGGGCAATCCATTTTCTCCCAGTCCAGAGGAAATCACATTAATTACAGTGAAACCACATTCCTGACCATGCTTGAAATCTCACTTCCAGCACAGAGCAATTGAAGCAGCAACCTGTGATGCAATACTGCTGCAGAGTCAGCAGCTGCAGCGTGCAGCCTGCCGGAGATGGAGCTGTCAGCAGGCTGCTGGCCAGCCCGACTGTGGAGCCCCTGCTGGACCCAGCCTAGGGCAGTGCACAGCAGCACCTGGAGCAAGCAGAGACAAAGCAGAAAGCTGCTTGTGGCTGCCACAGAGAACCTTCAGAACTCACACCCAACTGACCTTTGAGAACACAGTGATGGGGACAACAGTTACACTGTGCACTGTGCTCTGCATTTGCAGTCAGCCATGGTCTGGAAGCACTTCAGCTGAGCAGCAGCTTTTGTTGGCACTTGCACTGCAAGCTTACATAGCTCATGTCTTGATTTTCTTACTGACCTTCCTGTGAAACAGCTGGAGTCAAGGTCTTCCTCTCACCCACTGTTCCCAGTCTGCACTCAGAACTGCATGCACACTCCTGTGAGACATTCTCATTGTCTGCTCTTGTGCAGAGCGTGCTCACAGCATGCTGACAGCACCCAACTTTACTCACAACTTAAACCTCTTCCCAGCCTCCCAAGAAAGAACACTCCTTATGCACAACAGGGGACAGCAACTTCCCACCTGGATAGGAAGCACCAGAACAGGGCTGCAGGAACCCCGCTTCTTTTCAAAGCATGCAGAAATGAGTGTGCACACACACTGCTTCAGGAACACGGGCTCCCTGCTTGCAGTGCCTCTTTGCTGATAGTGAACATTCCCTAGCAGCACTCAGGAAACACAGCACATTGGGAGCAGCACACATATGCTTCTCATCCAGCACCCTCCGCAAGTGAGAGGCACTCCTTCCTTTCTCTACTCACAGCACAGACCTCATTCACAGGATCAAGTCGTAGTTGTTTCCCCTCCAAGAGATAACAGCTGCAGAGCGTTAACCACAAAGCCTTATTGCACAGCCGCATGCAGCCCAACACCTGTGGTACTCCTGACCAGCATCAGCCCTTTTACAAACAGCCTGCATGGACCTGCCTGCAGGAGCCAGAGAACCGCTGGCTATCAGCACCCCACATGAGCCCTAATGTTGCCCTAAAGGCAATAACGCTTTGTAACACATCAAGGATGTGCAGGTCACTCACCTTGGTCTGGGCAGGACCGCAGCCTGCAGGCACCACACCAGCAGGCAGTGGCTGTTGAGCAGAGCCCACATCACAGCAGGTGCCTGCACCGGGACCGTGAGGCTGCCCGCAGCTCTCTGCTGATTACCTGTACAGGCAGACAGCTGTGTGCACACCGAGTTCTGCCCCTGCCGCTCCTTCCATAAACAATCACTTACAGCTGTTACGGTGGGTTCAGGTGCGTGCCTTACTTCACACACAACTTGTAGGTCAGCCTGCTGCAAGCACCAACCGAGAAACCCCTACAGGGGACACCCAACGAGCCCTCGTCCTGAACTCAGTGCGCAACAAACTCAAAGCCCACACGTCCACTCGCTGTTCACACACAACCTTTCCGTGACACGCCGTAGCAGGGCTCCCCACAACTCTCCGCGCATAGCAGAAGCGGCCTACGGAGCTCGTAACGTGACAGCAGCGCACAGCTCCGCAGCGCGGCGCGGATCTCGCCCTGCCCCGCACGACGGCGCCGCTGCGTGAACGGCGGAGCGCCTTCAGCCGTCCCGGGCCCCGAGCGGCACGACGGAACGCAGCGGCCCAGCCGCCCGCCCCGGGACAGCCCCGGTCACCCCGCCGCGGGAAGTTGGCGGGGGGAGGCGCCGCCTCCAAACTTTCCCCGCCGTGGAGATGCTCCAGGCGCGCCGTCCGCTCGCGCGGCCACTCCGCACGGAGCCGGCCGGCCCGCCCGCCCCGCGGGACCCACGGTGGCGGCCCCGTTGTGCCCGGCGTCGCGCACGGCCGCGTCCGAGCATGGCACGTACCTGCTGCCTGCTGCCCATCGCACCGCGCCGCACCGCATCACGTAGCTCGGCTCCGGCGGGGGCTCGGCGCGCGCCTCGCGCGTGAGCGGCACCGCGAGGGGAGAGCGGAGGGGAACGCCGTGCGCGCGCTCACGCTCAGCCGCCCTTCCTCCCGGGTCGCCTTGGAAACGGCGCGCGGCGCGAAGAGGGGGAGGAGGAGGAGGCGGTTTAAAGGGGGCGCGCGCGCGTGCTCGCCCCGTGTCACGTGGGCGCCGCCGAACCAATGGGCGACGGCGAACGGCGGGAGCCGTAGTACTACGGCCCGGGGAAGGTGAGGCGCGAGAGCGCGGGGCGGGGCGGCGGTGGCTCCCTCCCCTCAGGGGTGGTGGCCCCGCCCCCTCCGCTGGGTCCCCGCGGGGCGGGAGGCGCCGCGCGGTCGCTGTCCGCGGGCAGGTGAGGGCGGCGGGACGGCAGGCTGCGCTGCGGGCCCAGGCTGAGGGGCCGCCAGGGTTGGGCTGGGCCGGGCCGGGCCGGGCCGGGCCGGGCTGGGCCGGGCTGGGCTGGGCTGGGCTGGGCTGGGTTCTGTCAGGGCGGCCGTCGCGCCGGGGCTTGGAATACTTGGCTGTTAACATTCCGCCTGTGGTTTTGTTTTGTTCCGTCTTTATAGACAGCGGCATTACATAACCGCGTACAGAGAGCAGCCGCGGGATTACATGATGCAGATTAGCGGCGGCGTCGATTCAGCGGATCGCCCTGCGTGTGTGTGAGGGGCGGCACGGCCGTGCGGGTAAGCGGGGCTGCGCGCAGGGCCGGCAGCTCGGCGTTACACGTAGTGAGCTGCAGGCAACCACCGCGGGATGCGTCCCACAAAGCTGCCTTACCTCCGCTTCAGGTTCTTACGGCTCCTTTGTGTCCTCGCGAGGAGGTTTTGGACGATAAGCTTGGCTGTAAACGTGCTGTCACGTCTTGCCGAGATCCTGGTTTGCTGCAGGTGGCTGGGTTTTCTTCTGATCCCTGACCGCTGTGCTGACATCAGTTACGGCCCTCGTGTAATCAGGGTAACTAGAAGTTGCCACCTAAATAAGAAAATAAACTCCTTTTAGCGAGACTTGGAGGTAGCTCTTGGAGGAAATAAGAGCTGCGGGTTACTCACTGCCTTGGGAAATATCAAGGACACATCTTAGAATGTAAGCCAGGAGCCTACTAGCAGACTGACACAATTCCCAACATTTCTCCCTTTTTTCTTTCCAGTACTCAAATATTTCAGCTTGGACTGAGTGATATTTTACTTTTTTTTTCCCCCCTTAAAAAGAATACAAAATGCAGTAAAATCCTATTCGGCAAGATATACCTTAATATAAATGAAGGGACAGTGTATGTGTGAAATGGTCATTTGACTGAAATGATCTTAATTTCGGGGGAGAGTTTCACTAGAAATTAATTTTAAGAATGCTTGGATAACAACCATAAAGCACAATCCAGATCCTTGTTCAGCGTGGTTTTTTTTTTTTAATCTCTCTATGCTCCTTAAGATTTCCAGCTACCATCTGCTGGGGATGCCAACCCATGAATACTTAGAATAGTTAACCATTAAAAGTACACAAACGTAAGTGATAATTACAGCTCGCTGTTCTCAGTATATGGGGAGCAAAGCGCACAGGTTCATTTAAAGACAAATTCAATGACTTCCAAAGGCTTTTCCCAGCCATGTATCAGCACATAGTTTTGCCAGCCCTGAACCTACTACAGTTTTGTGTCTGAGTCCTCAGTCTGCCCAGAAATCCAGTAGCAGTTCCCAACAAGAAAAAAAACTGTAGTCCTTTCCCCCAGTGTTTCATTGCCCAAGAAGCACAGAAGTGCATCTTTTTTTTTTTTTTTTTTCCCCCACGTGCTTCACTTTAATCTGTGATTTCTCTGCAGTAGAATTGTAACCTGGTATTTCTGTCACTTCTGCAGCATTCAGCAGGGATTACACGTTTGCTGAGTTACTCCTTCACAGGCACAGTTCAGTACATACACATGCTTTAACTTAGTGATTTACAGGGGACCACGATGTTGTTAACTCTGAACACAATTTAAATCCTTTCCTAAACTGTAGCGCTTAGTAACAGAATCAGACTATGAACATAAAGATGAACAGGACTTTGAGGTAATTGAAGAGGCTAAAACAGTATCCATATTTATCTCTGTGGGCATTGGTGACCTAACCTTAATGTATAAACAGTAATCTTTCAAGCAATACATTGTTACTGTCACTGTTCACACCAGTTTAGATAACAAAGAAGTAGGAAAAAAGATAGAACTGACCTGAATGATTTTCCATGATTTAAACTGGTACAAAGCAGAACAGACTGTATTAAACTTTAGATTAAAATACTCTAATTTGGTACACAAAGTAATCTTTCAAAAAGCTCTCGAGGTGCATGCAAGATAAACATTTAAACGTGCACAGTCTTGCATTCCTAGTTTCTGTGTGCATAAGATATAGTTGTGTCTCAAAAGAAGACTTTGAGTTGGGAAGCTGTTGAGTAGATGAACAAATGATCCCTTAGTTGCACATACTAGCTCATGGCACAGATGTAAACAAGTTAGAATCAGGTTTAGCAACAACTTCTGCTATAACAATTTGTTTACCTTGTATAGCAATAGATCAGTGTATTTTTCTAACGAGGTGGAGAGCCTGGTTTGCTCTGATTAGGACTCTGATACTTCAACTCTGGTAAGACTGAAAAAAGCAATGAAGAGAAAAACATTTACCTATAAATGCATGACTGCCTAATGATTTACTTTAGAGTCTTAAACAAACAACAAAGCACCACAACTATGAGTACTGTCAGCAGCATCTCTCTTAGAAGTGATCTTAAACCTGAAGCTACAATACTTTATTAGAGCTTAAACACAAAATAGAAATGTACGTCCACACGTACATCACCTTGGATTGTTCAGGTGATGCACAGACTTGTGTGCTTATGTTGTAAGTACAGAAAACACAAAATTTGAGATGGGCTTCTACAGAGAGTTTCCTTTGTAGCACTAGAAACTGAAGTTATTTCTGGTAAAATTGGGATTTTATTGCATTTAACCATTTAGTGGGAATAAATCATTTAATTGAGAGAGAACTTCCAGGTTCAAGGAGAATAAATACTACATCTTTAAATGAGAGAGTAATAAGGATTATTTTACTGCTAGTAAAATAATAGTATACTACTGCTACTACTCTTAGCATTTCTTCCAATACAAGACAATTTGTCTGATTATTTTATTTTCACTTTAATATATAATTAGGGGGAAAAAAAGAAAAGAAAACATTGAAAAGTAAGAACTTCCACACGAGGCTTGTTTAGTAACTTGGTATGGTAAACCTTGAGCATGCCTTCAAAGAAAACAATATAGCAGTAGATGCTTGTAGCTGGCAGAATGGTTGCTTTTTAGCAATGTGAAGATTGGCTTTAGTGCAGACTGACAGCTTCTATTCCGTATTTTATAAATGATTGTCCACACTTTTAAATCCAATACTTTTAGGTATGTAAGCATGCTTTGGTGTGAATTTGTTTTCACTCTGTAGCCTTGCTCTTAGAAGTTAACAGTATGCTTGAATGCTTGCCATTAAGTTTGAGCTAATGGAATTTACATGTAATACTGCTGTCAAAGTACAACAAATGTCGTAGCAGCAGCACTGCAAGATGCATTCCAGGAGCTGCTTCCTCAGGGGAAAAGGTCACTGGGATGAATAATGACATGCTGCATTTACACGTTTCTCTTTAGGTGCCGTTTAGAAGAATAGCTTCTGCCCAAGAATTAGAATTGTTGGAATAATATGCGAACAGGTAATTTCTTCCAGCTCCTTACTTGCATATATATATAATTAGAATTCATTAAATTTGCATTGATTTTGACAGCTGCCCTCAGGATCATCATAAGTGCTGCATGGGAATGTCTTTGCTTACAACACGTCAGTGGAACAAATGCTCAACGTTTGCTTTGTTCAGTCTTGGTATTTAATGGGTTGTGATCAATAAGCATACGGTGCTCACTTACAAGTGAGGAAAATTGCTATAGCAATTCTTGGTCAACATTTCCCCCCATTTCCCCTTTTGTTTTAGCAGACTTCAGGCCTGGGCAGTCCATAGACTTTTATCCTCCGGACCAGGCACTATACTTGAGTCAGCATGTGGATTATAAGGCTAATTTGGTTCTCTGAGGGTTAAGGTGGTGTTGAGCCTTCATTTGCTTTTCTTTCTAATAGATAGGATGGTCAAGTTAATTAAAAAAAAAAATCAAATGGGAATAGACAAGATAATTTAGTGACAAGTGTTCATGAATGTCCTTGAAAAGAGAAATTGTGCGTCAGTGTATTTAGAGGCTGCTGTTACCTCTGCCAGTTTTAAATAATCAGTTTAGCTTTGTAAGGAACAATCTTGTTTCATTCTTTTCCATCCCCCCTTTCAGCAAAAACAGACATCAAATAAAAAACCAAAACTTTTGTGTCTTACTTCTCTTTAATCTCTCACGTAGAAGGATATATCAGAATGCAGATAAACACTGTGTAGAACGTATGTTGATAGCATTTCTGCAATCATATTAATTGGGCAATTAAAAATGCAAAAGATTTAACTTCTCATCACCACTTGACTTGTTAAACTTCTCTATCTTGATAATACCAGTCTGAACTTAGCATGCATTTGACTTTCAAAATGTACGATTAGCATTTTCACATGACAAATTGTAACATATTCCCCCATTGTTATTGTAATTGAGTTTTTCCTTGCACTTAACCTCCTCTGATTCTCTGTTATATTCTTCTGCATCATTGACTATAAGTTCAAAGGGTTAAACTGTTACTTTCATGCACTCCTGCCCACAAATACAGAGCTACAGCTATCAAATTTGACCCAAACTGCAGTATTTTGGTGCAATGGTACCGAATACAATAACACACATTTTAGAATAGTAGCAAAATCCTCTACTAGTAGAAACCAATTTGTATTTATTTATTTACTGTTGGAGTATTCTGAATTTTCTTTTCTTCTCCTTCATAATTGTGTGGTCTACTTAATACTGTTTTACTTGAGTACTTAAGTAGTAGCAAAGGATTCATGTGTAATATGGTATTAATGAAAAGCACACTTGTAAAACGGGGCACCTGGCCTACATGGATGTGGGTGTTTGGTAGAATTAAGGTTACAATTTTCCCCTTAGCATTAGAATGAAGCATAGCTCTAGAAAGAAACAGCCTGTAGAGGAATTGTCTGTAATTGCATTTGAAAAGGTTTTGAAGGCCTCCTAGGCACTTCTTGTTCTCTCTCGCTTGCTTTTTATAAGACTACCTGAGGTGTTTTTCCAGAACAAAAATGCCCAGTTGGATCCCCAGTACATGGATCACACTGTAACAGTGAGGAGATCTTTTTCCTAAATACTCTGAATCCTGAATGACTGAGGCATCTAATTTATTTCAGTGCTCCACTGCTACGCCAGTTTGAGACAGTCAGACAGGCCTCTGTCTGCATAAAGAAAAAGCATACAACTGTAACGCAGGTTTATAAGGCAGTTAATATGTTCCCATTAATTCTCACAAGAATTCCTTTGAAGGCTTTTCCTGAGCCATCTGAAATCCTTTTTCTGTGGGGCCCACCCTGTCTCACATTTCCAACTGGTAGAATCTCAACACTTGACTCCCTCAGACACTAACTGGAGCTGAGGCCAGGTCTAGGCTGAGTTTTGCCTTTTCTCACTTGGTGCTTGTATCTTGATACAGTGCTCATGTATTCAGTATTCTCACTTTTCATTTTAGGAAGAGTGTGGCCTTCAATTCAATTGCACTGCCACAGAAGTTTCACTGTTATGTCTGAGTAGACTGAAATCAAACAATTTGTAGTTCATGTTTTCTGTTGCCATTTTGCACTCAGTTACCCATGCAAAATTACTCTAAATGTCTTTCCATGGTGAACTTGCAGTAAATTATTTGCCACTAGACAAGCACAGAAAGCCTCAGAGTTAAAATAAATTTCCATTTCCCTCCTAATGACATGAGGTGGAGCACATGTTTCTGTTATATCACATCCTGAACCAGTGCAATAAGGTCAAACACAAATAATCTTTCCAGGCTTATGTCTCTCCTCCAGGTCTCTAATTTATCTGCACACGTGCCAAAAGGTCCAGTTACCATTTGGATGGTAGCACTTGGATAGCATGAACATGAAACTTCAACCCTGCTGATCTCTGTGCTATAACTGCCTTGGTCTTAAAATGATATATGGACTTCATTCACACTCCCATGACCAGATGACATTGCTAAGATGGAAAAATATAAGAAAAGATGGGGAGAGTGGAATTACTGAAGATGGTCCAGTGCATGCCAGGGTGCATAGTGTGGTTGCTGCACAGCATAAGGAGTGGCTAACATTTTCCAGTACTCCTAGAAAAGCCAGATTTATTCCACACACACAGTTTTACTGCCCTCTCAGGCAGAATGCCTTTGACCACACTTTCTCACTTTTGCCTGCAGGAACAAAGGGGAACCACAACTCTACTTGTTTCCTGAAAAACAAATGAAAGTTTTGATTCCTTGTAAACAATGCCATATTGTGTACAGAGCATGTCTTCTATACATAAGTAGTGAGACAGCAAATTCTGATTTTCACAACTTCTGGGAGAAACAGCAGCACAAACAACACCTAAGGTGTGAGGTAACACACTTCTCAGGCTTGCGATGCCAGAAGACTGTTCTATTTTTCTTTTGATCAAGACATTGTAGTTTCATTTGCTAGGTGCTCGATTAGTTGTTAAAACTGGTGGTGTCCAGCTGCTATAATTCAGCACCCAATGCAGCTGAACCACAGCTGGAAGTATTCTGGGATTATCTGCACTGACTCTTTCTCTCTCACAGAAGCTAGTTAAGCTCAAAATGGTTTATGCCACTAGAGCAGGACAAACTGGTTTCCATGTCATGTGTATCTTTTAACTGTGTATGGGTGATGGTCAGGAAAGGCAATGGAGAATCAAAAGCTCCTCTCTGGGCACAAGAAAGTTCTTGCATTTATTCATAATGGTGACAGTTTTGCAACTTTTTTGATATAGTCACAGTTACATAAAACAATTCTGCAAGATAAATGGTGCTCTACACCGATGGCCTGAGAGGCAAGACTGAGTCTATATTTGTTCTTAGTGTGGTTTTTTTTTTGTCCTGGTTTGTTTTTCTTAAAATGAAGCTGCACCACAACTCGTCCCTGAAACACACACACACATGTGTATTTTATTTATATATATATATTATTTTTTTTTAAGTGTAATTATTAATGAAAATACAGAAATCTCAATTTTTCACTCTTTGTTTTGGTCTTATTTTTAAGATCATGAAGAACTCTGTGGCACCAGTTATGGATCTTTTTGTCTAAATGGAGGCATTTGCTATATGATTCCTACTGTACCCAGTCCATTCTGCAGGTCAGTGAAACTAAAATTTGTGTGTTTAAATACTGGACAGTAGCTGTCTCAAAACTGTTTCTCCATTTTGCTGCTTTTAGAATGCACTGTTAAACCACTGAATGAAAGAAAATAACTGTTACTGATGGCTGTCTGAAACTCAGTAGTTCACACTCATGTAACTTACCAAGCCCACAGAGATGACAGTGAGGAAAACCAAATGAATATACCTGGGGTACATTTGTTTGATGGATGCAACAGCACTCAGTTATGTATGCATTCAGGATGACTTCTCTATTTAGAGCCACGTTTCCTCCCCTCATTACAACACAGAAGGGAACAAAACACCCTTTTCTGAATGGAGAATAAAGTGTAAGTCAAGGTATTTGGAGTGGCAAAGTACCTTCCCAGTTTTTCTTCCAGGTGAATTATACTGCAAAAATTCTGATCATGCCAAAATGATCTGACATGAAGAAAAATGGGAGGCACAAAAAAGAATATTATTTTTTAAGGCAAAAAAACCCCATGAATGTAAGCCAAGCCTTACCATGTTCTCTGAATCACAAGGAGATGCTCAAAGGACAGATTTGCAGCAACAGCCAAAGACCACTTGGTGAAGAAGCATCTAGGCAAATGTAAAACAAAGTAAATATAGATATCTGATAGTTTATTGGGCCATTCTTCCCTTCAGAGTCCATCTCCTGCTTTTGCATTCGTTGACTGCAGTCCTGCTTTTGGATTCCCTGTGTAAATACAGACCTATCCTTTTATTTTCTTTTTCACCAATATATAAAATGATGCCGTATTAAAATTTAATTGCCATGGTTCTGCATTTACTAATTCTGAATTATTGTTCATGGAACTAAATTATGGTTAATTTTATAGGTTTACATAACATAATAGACATTCAGACACCTACTGCCTATAGTTGTGGATGCCACCTCTTTCCTCCCTGTGGCAGCTTCTGCTCCCTCTTCAGTCTTGAGTTATAAGTAACAGTAATTGGGTGAAACAGAAGAAGGAAACAAAATGTTTTCCAACGTGCCTAATTCAAGAATTTCTTCTGTTTTGTGGGGACAGTTCAATCTAAACAAGCAAGCTCAGGCATGCAAGCTCACCTGGTAGACGAGGAGAGAAAAGGAATTCTGTAGTAAATGCTAATTAAAACACAAGCACAGCATATCACTGCCATGTCTGCTGTCCAGTGTCATACAATGAATCCTATCCAGAAACAAGGATAAAGCACAAGAGTGATGTAATTATAGCTGATAAGCCTCACCAACTTCTGTGATGTAAAACACATACTGCATGCATACACAAAGTAAAACATGCCTTTCGGGTACCCTGATTGATGTGTGTTTTTTCCTGGAAGGAATCCCTTATTATTGATATTTAAATGCTTATGTGCAAAGAAAGTAGGCTGAACAGCATTAGCTATATGGTTTCAAAGCACTCAGTCTTGGCTGTTGGTGGACTGCATAATAAGGAAGGCATATTTGATGAAGTAACTGTAGATAAGAAGTAACAAATATTCAGAAGTCATTCTTCAGGAGTGCAAGCACAAGGAGCTTTAGCATAGATAACTTCCACTTTAAAAAAGCTCCAAATGAAGTCATTTGTAATTCACGTGCTAGATTTTGTAATCTGCTGAAGCAGAGAAGTACCATCTTAAGAACATTTCTATTACACTCAGGCAATCTTATTGCATTTAAATTATCAAGTATTTTTCCTCTGTACCTACTGGTTGATTATGAAGTTATAAGGGTTTAAATAGAAGCATTCTATTTAAGCATGTCCTCATTCTAAGCATGTCCCTTAATCAGTTAGAGAAAGCTAATTATAGATGAGAAAGGTTTTGTTTACACACAGATATCTTAGTAATCAGCAGTGATGTGAATAGAAACGACAGAAAAAAACGCATCGCTATTCAGCAGAATTCAGAAAAATATTCTGCACCCTGGAACTTCAGGACTGTCAGCATCACAGAACCACAGCATCACACAGTTGCTCCGAGTTTCTCTGATACAGATTTCTTGCAGAGCCCGCTGACAGTTCCAGGTGTTCTCAGTTGATCTCTCCCACCAACACAAAAACAGCAGCAGCTTTTTAGACTCAGGCGGCTTCGTGGTTAGCACAGTGTTGATTAAAAGAGCCAAATGGAATAAGAACGGACCAGCAAACTGTCAAAATACCTTAAAACACATTTGCCTTGGCAAGTTATTCATCTAGACAAATGCGTTGAGCTAAACATAGTCCAGCTTACCTGACGTGATGTCACTGGAAGTAATTTGACAACATAAATGGGAAAACTGCATCGTTCTTTAGAAAGACGTTTCCTTGCATCCTAGCAAATTAAGGGACACTGTTCACTTTTGGATATTTCAGTTCTTTATGCTGAAATATCCATTCGGAATTAGATATATATACATTGTAGAGATGTCATATAAATAAAACAGTAGTTGACCTTCTTTTCCTCCCACAGCACAACACTGCAGATTTTAAATACAGCTGATTATGTTAAAACATGAGCTTGCTCAGCTGCCATCTTCCTTTGTTCCTTTTCTAACACTGAGTTAATGACCTCAGCATCAAAAGGCACATCTGTCACCATATGCAAGATAAGCTTCAAACCTGGGAATGCTCAGCCATACTAAATAAACAAACACACAGCAGAACAGAGAAGGCTGTGAAAGCAGCTGCCTCAGGTGTATCACAAAATGCTGGGCTGAAAGATGTTTGCCTCAGCACCTGATGTGCAGCTGTCCCATCATCATTAATTAAAGCAGTGCAGAATTAAGATTTCATTGTGAGGTGAAGTTCTGCTGTTTCCATGTTGTCTTACACAGGACATCCCTGAGAACTTCTTTCTCATTTCAGAGAAGATACAGGTTGTTATTGCTGGTTTGTTTGTTTGTTTGTTCCCCCCCCCCCACTCAACATTTTCAGAGCAGAACACACAGTTAATGTATCCTTTAGGATGTATGACTTTACAAGCCATCAGGATATTTCTGTACACCTCATCCTTGTCTGGTTCTTCCTTAAGTGGGACCTTCATCCACTGTTGAATGTCCCCACACGTGATATACGTGCTGTGCCACCAATCCTCAGAATTTACACCTTGCTGAAGACTACTGGGCTTTGCTTCTTTCCCTGCCTTCAAAACCATGCTTCTGCATTTTGAAAACAACTGTTTTGAAATAACTGTCCTGTCAGTATTTTCCAAGCTTGCTTTTTGCTTGCAAGCTACAAACAGAAGTTAGAATACACACCAAACATATAACCAAAAAGTTAATTATTACATTTTTAATGAGACATAAAAATAGAAATAACTACATTATCTCATGAGCTTGAGACACACTAGTGATAAGGCTCACCAGATATCATGCAAAGCACATCACATTTGGCATGCTAAGGGAAAATAATCAATTCTTTCCACTTATTTCCAGTAGTAGCATGAGATTTATTTTACTCTCTATGGATACGAATGCAGCTTCGAAATAGCAGTTTGGAAAATCCTGTGGATACAGAATTTTTTTTAAAAAAGCCATTTAAAAACTTCCAGGTAACTTTGCCATTGCCTATTGACCCAGGCTTTGAAGTCTTTTTCATATTTACTAGATGCCCTTGTAGTGTATGAATTAGTTAAAGAGTTCTACAGACCAAAGATTACAGTGATCTTGAAGCTGTCAGCTGCACAACTTTGATTACATTGGCACACAGCTCATTTTTCAGATATCTTTTACTACTTAGAGCTTTTTGTACATGCAAGCAATTTTTCTATCAGGTAACACGCAATTTTTTCCTCACTAAAAGAAGACTAAAGGAAAACTAAAATAAATACTCGTTGCATAATAATAAGCAATGAGAAGTCTGTGAGTACATCTGAATCAAATCTTACTTCCAATGTTTAATCTGTCAGATATTGCTTGTGCTACCCACCTTAGAGTCTGGAAGAGAAGGAAACCCTGCCTTCTCACTTAAAACAGACAGCCAGTGTGTCTGCAAATTAGACTGCAGTAATGCCTCGTGTTACTGGAAACTGCTGTGTTTATTTTCTTATTGATGCTTTCTGATCCGATCTCTAACTGTAATTTAGACCTGCTAGTCATGTCCTGTCATCTAATTCAATGCAATCTATTTCTTTCCACCTTTTATTGACGCTGCTGTGGGTAGTTCTGACTGGAGTATTTTGTCAGTGTTTCGTCTCCAGCACAGCTGCTATATTGAGTTCATATATAAGAGCTGCTCATCTGATCTGACGAGAGGTGCAGGTGCGTACGTGGGTGTGTTGGCATCAAGGAAGGCAGAAGCCTGGATGCTCCCTGAAAGAGGAGTGTCTGGTCTCGACTGTTCTCAAACATCTGAGGGCTGCCGTCCTTCAAATCTGATTGCATTACAAATTTTCATTTCTTAGAGAAGATTTTTTTTTTCCCCATTTAAAATAAATCAACTTTGGAATGCTACGCAGGACCATTTAGAGCCAACAGACAAATGTTGTTGTGCAACAGCAACACCAAGCCAGGTGACCACAAGTAATTGTTATAACCTCCTCACCTTGTGTATAGCCCAGAAGCAGGCTTCTGTGTCTTTTGTACTCGTTCATTCAAGCACCTGCCATATTTAACAACTCTGAATACGTCACACTTAACTTTTGATCTGTTTTTAGGCATCCATTATAAACAAGGTCAACCTGGAGCTGTTACTGACTTTTGAAGTTGTGTCTATTAAACCTGACTACTTCTAAAAGACACTATATAGATACCCATGAGCCCAGATTTTGTTCCTAAACCACATGCTTGTTAGAGGCTACTTTTCTGTCCTGTTTGAGTGTGCTCCATTGCACACTGCCAAGCAGATACTATCGATTTGCCAAGACAAGTGAAATGTTTCTAAAATTTGCATCCAGGAAGAATTAATACAGTTAGCATCCAGGATATTTAAGTTTTGTACCTGCTTTTCTTTAGTGTAGATATTTTTCCCTTTGCTATAATGTTTCTCCTTAGAATCCTAGGCCTCGTGACTCTTTTCCTCTTGAAGACTTAGGGCTGCCTTAAAGATCTGGTTCTGCTTTCTATTTAGGAGAAAGTTGCTACAGTCTCAATGACCTGTTTGCAACTCTGCCACTGCATTCCTTTTTTTCCTTTTCCCTATGTTTATCTTTAAGCAGAGCATGAATATGCCTTCCATGGGTGATTTATGCCAGCTCAGTCTACTGAATCTCAACAGTTCTCCAACCCTGTGATTTTAACCTAATCCTATCTATGCCACTTCCTTTGGCTAGAAGGACCAACTTTATTTCCTCCTGCTTCACTTTTCCTTGGGACCACTGATGTAGCTCCCTTTACACACATTCTCTAGAACTTTTCCATAAGCCTCAGTTTACACCAAAGCCTATTTATTTGTTCTCCATGTATCACTTTAGCCTAGCATGATCTGACAGTTTTCACTGGTATTCAAGAATGCTGCTATGAATATTACATTCCCTTCTCTATTCCTGTTATTTTATTCAGTTCTACAAAGCATTTCTCTCTCACTTGCTACAGAACAATGCCCTACTCAAGCTGCATTTCTATTCTTCAGTTACACTACAGATTCTCAGGAAAAGGCTCCTGAAATGCTGCTATACTTACAATAAATATCTGGAGCATTATCTCAAGCAATCAGAGCAGTCTGCCTATCTTTCCTTCTCCCAGCAGCTGAGTGCAATAATTCTGAGAAGTCTCACATTGTCCTTAGTAAATGGTGACTGTTTGATCAGTGGCAAAAGAAATGCTAGTAGTTCTTCATGTAATTGTTTGGACCTGTACTGAAGACCTTTAGTACTGAACTAGTAGTCCATAAGTCACAGAAAATTGGTGCTGGGAGCCATACCAAGTGAGCGTGGTGATATGCTGACAGCAATCTATTTGCTGGATTTAGATATGCTTGACATTTTTCCTTCTTGGCTGTTCCTTCCCCCTTAACCCCTCTTTAATCTCTTATCTGAAATACCTTGCAGCTGCCAGTGGCAATTCAGATCACTAAAGACGTTACGGAGCTCAGCCCGTTTTCCTCAGATAGAGCCTGAAGTTGCCCATGTCACAGATTATTATGACTTCAGTGCCAGAAATAGCAAGAAGCGAGACCTTCAGTAATAGAAGCAGAGAGGAGCACAAACACACACACAAAGACACAGACAGAACGTAGTCACTAAATAATACGCTTTCCATTTTCTGTGATGCAGTAAATTCCTTAAGAAAATTTTGCAGAATAAATGCTAAAAACAAGAAAAATGAAGAATAGTTTATCTTCAGCCTACATCATTTTGATCCATATGAATTACTAAGCCACTTAGCAAGTTTGTTTTAATAACAAAATACCATTTTATAATTAGTTTGGTTCTAGATTTTGTGAGTACAGTACAGCATGCAAAGCCTTTCAAAATAAGGTAGGCCTAAGGTCAGCTACCAGTTGGCACCCAACCAGACAAGTTTAAGTTCTACACTGTGACGTACCAAGGAAGCTGCATGCTGTTTAATCCCTCAGCTTTACAGTAAATCCAGACTGGACTGGAAACAGACTGTAAATTAAATATGTCATGTGGAGTGCAAATCAAATTTCACTTTCATGTTTTCAGAATATTTGTTGACGTTACTTGAATTAGGTCGCATGGTATTAAATGGTAGCAGCTTTTAAGCTACCTGCTTTATTTAATGGGTTATTGCAGTTTTAGTCTTGAGACATCTCATAGTTTTAGATGCCTTGGGGGGGCGCCCCCCCAACTTCTTTTTTAAACCAAACATAATAAGAAGAAATCAAAATGGAGAATACTGAAGAGTGATAGCAATCTCTTAAACAACACAGCTCTATCAGATACTTCCTTTGCTCTGTTCTTTGACATACCCCTGTACTTGTCCTTGAAATATCTGAGCCATTGCTGCTGCCACCACAGCTCATGGGTTTACAGCACAGCCTGGCCTGGCAGAGGGCTCAGCTGTCATCCAGGGGTAAGCTCAGAGGTAGGTCAGAATCTCCTTTGGGTGACAAGTTATTGCTCATTCTCAGAGAGATGCAAACATGTTGGAAGCTTCATTAAATAATAATCAGCACCTTGTGGCACCATCTATACATACCTCCAGTGTTTCCTTTGTAGCCTTCCTTGGTAGATATGCTTACTTTTTGTACATAAAACCCATTTTGGCCGACTTGGCCTACATGCCCAACATGCAACAAGAACTTGCTTGGTATGCTAATTCTTCCCCTCATAGCTAATGACAAGCAGTAAGGCATCTTCAGTGTCTCTGTTGCAGTTCCTGACCTACACTTAGCCATCCCTATATGAATGCCTTTACAGAAGCTGCTGTCTTGTCCTCAGAGCTCTGTTTCAACCTACACACCTGGAAGCATTCACAGCAGTCTAGCTGCTTCAGTTTATTCCCAGTCATCATCTCTCACAGTAGCTCTGGCAATGACTAGCCCAGCTCGTAAAAGCAGTGCAATAAAAAATAAGTGTTATTAAAAATACTATTAATCATATTAACTCTACCAATAACAATGTTATTACTACTACTACTAAAACAGACCATAAGAAACCCCACACAATTCCCCCACACAACCCATCACGTTTAGCCCTAGACCGTGGTCACATTTTGGTTTGTGTCTCTGGTTATGTTTCTGTTTCTGCTGCTTACAGACATCAGGCTACTGGAGGCACTGATTCTAATTGCTCTGTCAGGAGGCTGTTCTGGGAGCTCTAAGGGTTTTGCTGTTGTGCTTCTTCCAGACATCTTCCAAAAGTGGCAGGCCAAGCTTCAGCCTTGCTTAAGTCAGTCTTCTCTATCTTCATGTTACAAACAGACACCACTACCCTCCCAAGCTGCCATCTAATGCCTGCTCATTTCTATACTCAATGAAAGATAAATACAAAATCCATATTTTAAGGCCATACTTCATTTCTTCATCCCTGCAAACTACCCAAGAACAATCAGATGCAACAGGATTGTCTACAACACTGTTATCACAAAGGAGGCATCCATCTTATGGATGGGATTTCTTTTTTCTCAGATGCATTACTTACCAGCAAGGAAGGAACTGTTTGAATCTTCTCAATAAACACCAGATTTTCAGATTGGGTGGGGCTGTTCTTCAAACAGAGGAGGTTTGATGTGTTCCTTTCATTCCTAATAATGTCTCAATAACAAGGCAGAAGGAAGTCCCAGAGCACTTGTTCAGGCTGTAGTCATTTCGTAAGACCAGCCTAATTTCTGCATAATAAATAGTTTAAGCTAGTTCCTTGCAGCTCTTCAGAAGCCTTGTTCCCTAGAGTGCCTAAGCTAACTGCCTGGGTGTGCAAACAAGCCTCGTCTGAAAGAAACATAAGTGTTCAAGATGTTTTTCTGCACTGTGCAAAACTTTCTGCTTCTTCTGTAGCTTCTGATGTATTGTGAATCCTCTCTTTGGAAGAAGTTTTCAGAAGCTCACTACGGGAAATAAGCATAGGAGGGAAACCTTCAATTCAGTCTCTCATTCACTGAGCACAAATTATTCTCTGGAACAAATTATTTCACTGAAATAAACTACCTTTGCAATTTAAGTGTCTTAGCTCTTCAGGTGAATTCCCAAGGAGTTCTTCAACAAAGAATAGTAACAAGTTACACAAAAGGAAGAAAAGAAAGCATGATTACTATGTGCAAGATAAGATCTTGTGGGATAACTCGGTTAACACTAAGAAGCTGGGTTTAATTTAATCTACCTATAAAAGAGGCAGATTTAACTGCGTGATATATTGTTAATCCAGTAAACATATTGAGAAATACACAATGTAACAATTTCATGGAACAACTGTATGAATCAGAATAGAAATGTAATGCCCAACATGCCTAATTCCCTTTATTCCAGAAATACGAGGCAGGTGGAAATGCCCTGAGAAAGTCTGCTATGAAAGGAATATAAACTTCTCCCCACTCTCACCCCACTTAAGACAAAAAGACTTTTCATGCTAGATGACACATAATGCTCTCATTTGTATACAACTTTGCTTCCCAGGTGTATTGAGAATTACACAGGAGCACGCTGTGAAGAAGTTCTGTTGCCCAGCATCAAGTCTCAAACCAAAGGTGACCTGTTTGCAGTTCTCTTGGCTTCACTTCTCCTTCTCGGAGTTCTTTTAATTGGAACATTCTACTTCCTTTGCAGGTAAAAGTGCTGAAGCTATTTAATCAAGTAGAAATTGCTTCTGGTAATCATGTATTAATTATTTGAATATAAAAGTATGTAATGCATTATCCATAAGGTTTGTGTGGTTATTTAGCATAATTAATGTGGATGCCTCAGCTTGCTGCCTATAATGTTTTACTTCTTTCTAAATGTCTTTTCTAAGCTATTACTTCTAGTCGCTTTCTAAAAGCAACTATCAGACCAGTTTTGGAGAGATTGCACATTGCACCTGGAGTTACCATTAATATTTTAAAATATTAGTAAACCTTTATGTTGCCAAAGCTTAAGAAGTAGAGGTGACTTACCAAAGTGTGAAGCC
Source organism: Lagopus leucura (assembly GCF_019238085.1). Taxonomy (NCBI): domain Eukaryota; kingdom Metazoa; phylum Chordata; class Aves; order Galliformes; family Phasianidae; genus Lagopus; species Lagopus leucura. The sequence goes on from NW_024962269.1 coordinate 791,761, forward strand.
AAAGTAACTGGTGCCTTTATACAGCTCTATTTGTGCAAACAAGTCGATCTCTTACATCCTCCCTTGTTTTTGAGGTACAATATATATTTATGCCTTTACAGGACAACTTAGTAGGCCCTGTAATTATTAGCCATCACACACGTGAAGCTTCTTGGTCACTTCTATGCTGCATTTCTCTCTAGTTATAATGTCCTTCTTGCAGTTCTGTTCCTCACTTTTCCATAATCAGACTGTTCTGATCAGTGCCTTTCAACAAGCAACTTTTGAAGAGCCAGTCTAGTTTCACCCCAGCTGCCATAATAGAAACCTACCAAGTGCCAATTTCCTATAGCTGAGTACACTGAGAAAAGATTCAGGGTATTTGATAAAACAGTATTAAAAAAAGTTTCTGTAGAGGACATCCCCCCTTCCCTTGGACATTTAAATTAAATTATTCCTGTCTTATCAGCAGTGCAGCACCATATCAGTAGTTAGCAAAAAAATATTTACAAATTATTACCAAGTAACAAGAATAGAACAGAGCTTTAAATAACTTTAAAAATTCATACAAGTCATAGAATCATTTGAGTTGGAAGAAACCCCCAAAGGTCATCCAGTCCAACTCCCCTGCACAGAACAGCTACACCTACAGCTCAATCAGGTGCTCAGAGCATGCTCCAGCCCGACCTTGCACGTCTCCAAGGGGCATCCACCACCCTCTCTGGGCAGCCTGTGCCAGCGGCTCACCAAATCTGTTTGGGCGAGCAAGCTCATCCTTATCTTCTTTGCTGATACCTGGTCTTTGATGAAGGCAGTGGTTTTCATCCATGAGCTAGGTTTTAGTTTCTTTCTCCTCTCAAGAAAGCCAGAAAGGGAGAACTTGGAGCACTTGGTACTCCTTGAACACTGCTTTTCTCACTGTCTCAACAACTTTCTGAGTTAGGTGGGTATTTCAACCTAGAAAAGCAGTCCAGCGTTCCAGAAGCCAAAGATACTGTCAAGTTTCTCTTCTTTGTTAGAAGATACACTGTGTCCATCACGTGCCATCAGCAATACAAGAGGCAAGAGGAGCCCAGTAGAGAATGCAGGACAGGGCTCCCTGGGCAGTCCCAAAGCACCCACAGCTGTTCCCAGCTCACTCTGGCAAGCAGAAGCCTTAACCTCACCTCAGGCCCGTGATGGTGCATTGAATAATGAACTGAAAAACAAAGCTGACTGCAGCCATGTGTGCATGTGTTGGGACCACCACCCACAACCGGCGTTCACCAAACATGGTGCTGTTCAAATACCACCACTTGTCCATGTGCAGAAGCCAGCAGACATCTAGCTGGTGTTATCGTTCTGGATCCAACTGAGAGCAATTTGCAGTGGGGCATTAATTGCTCCCTGTGTTGGCAGCTGTGGCAGAAGGGGCAGGAGCCCAGCTCTCCTGTGTTGATGCACTGAGGCTGTGTGTGATCTCTGCTAATGTAGCAGTGTTGCTCTGGAGACAGAAAACGCTTGCTGAAAATCTCTGGGAGATGAAAAGCATCTCCATTGAGAAATACCCCCCAGATATGAAGCTCTAAGATAAACTTTCCCTTATGAAGCCAGTATGACATCTCTTCTTTGGTGTGATCTTAGAAGCATGGCTTTACGTAACATAAATAACACACTGTCTCATATAACTGTTTCTACAGAGGCAAAAAAAGAGAAAAATAAAGTCTTCAGAGAGCATAAAATTCAGAAACGAATCCATTGTAGAAGCTTTTTCCTCTTGCATACAGTAAAATTAGGGAAGGCTGGAGCCAATTTACTAAGTTTTATGGTCAAAGACCAAATACCAAAGTAAAGAAGCTTCACATAACAGCAATTACAGGTCTGCACAGCTCCTCTTTCACATAGTTGGAAGTTGAACCTCAAAAACTGCCTTTCCTTACAGAAATCAGTTTACTTAGGTGGAACAAGCAGTAGAGCCTCTCAGAGAAACAACAGCAACTCAGTCTGATGACTTAGGTAGCTGCCCATGGATCTAGCTTTCATACCAGACGTCTTGGGAAATCTCAAAATCACGATTAACTTCTCTACAGAAGGCTGACACAGAACAAGTCTGCAGTTGTGTTCTGAGGAAAACAGGAAAGCATTCAGAATCCCTGCTATTACGTTGTTCCTCAGGTAACAAATGGCACGTTTGGCTACAAGCAGTTCACAGGTCAGCAGAGATCCATCTGGCCCTTCCTTCTCCAGAAACATATTGTAGGAGAAATAATCACAGAATTGCAGGGGCTGGAAGGGACCTCTAGAGGTCATCTAGTCCAACCCCCTGGCAAAGCAGGCTCCCTAGACCAGGTTGCACACGTAGGTGTCCAGGCAGATCTGATTATGTAGCTGGTTAGCATGTACTGCACATGAAACAGATCTATAACGAGAAAAATATGCAAAGGCCAGAGTGCCACACTTAGAGGGGTAGAGAAAACCCCATGGAATACTAGAATAACTGTGATTTATTTACATAACATATTATAAGACCATATTAAAATGCCAAATTAGCTATATGATAAGCTTATATTGATGAATGGGAACTCCGCCAGCCAAAACCACAGGTCTAGGAATAAAGCCATCTGAGCTATCCAAGGCAGCAGATTTTGTGGAGGAGTTGTACCTCCACAGGACACAAACTGGACAGAAAGGAGAACAGCTCATGACTCTTCTGAAGAGAGCAGATGTCTAATTACTATTAAAAGAAAGAGGGAAAGAGAAAGCAAGGAAAAGCTCTATCTAAAGGATGTGCTTCTCCTCAAACGTAGAAAACATCACACCATTGAAATTTCCCTTCCAAATGCTAAGAGAGGTAAAGATAAATTAAACAACTTTGTGTTATCTACTCACTGTTTAATAAAATCCTGACAAATCAGACTGAAACAGGAACATTAACTTCAGGAGAAAAGCCTCGTAGGTCCAAGTGCTCTGATCTCTGTTGCTCTCCCTCAAATACATGCTTCTCAGAAATGTTGGATGGTAATTAGGACGTAATTGCAGAAGAGCTATGTTGCTCTTTTTTTTTTTTCTAGTGGAAGTATCACACAATTCATGTTTATTTTCTCTGGTAACTTTTCATTCTGTGTTGTTTTTTCTCCATTTTTTTTCTCCTATGGTCAGGAAAGCCACCATTGCAAGGACAGGTTCCTCAGAGTGTGGTGCCCACCTGGTTGAGACTACAAGCAGCAATGGCTGCAACAGTGAGTGCATTTAAAATGAAGCGATGAAAGCAGGGAAAGAAGATTTATTTAGTGAAAAGCTTCTGCTTTGTTTGTTTTTCAGAAATAATAACGGAGTAAAGCATTAGAGTGGAAGAATGGTGAGAAAATGATGTGCAGAGCAACCCTAACAGCTGCAGAGGTTGATATGGTAAGGGGGTTAAGAAAAGAAAGCACCCTAATAGGAGGCCTGCTTTTATCTTAGAGAAGACTGCAATTAATAAATGAAGAAAACCTGCTGCATTCAGTAGAGTTTCTGTGTATTTTTATAGGTGCATCAGATTATTCAGAAATCACTATAACCTACGTTTGAATTTTGTGAGATTTTCCATGACAAGCTACTGGTTTTAGTAATGCACAGATAAGGTATGAGATAGACAGACAGGTAGATAGATATGTAGATAGATAGGTAGATTGATTTCTGTATGATAATTATCCTTCTCTACAAGAGAACACGAGGCAACCATTGGATTTTTCAGCATGAGGTTATGCTGTGAACCTTTGTCCTGGAGAAGCTGAGTTCTGCCTCGATTCAGAAGCTTCAAAACTCGTAGCCATGTTACACGTCCAGGACTTGGCCTGCTTCAGAATACAGAACACTTCACAACACACTTACAGTATTATTACTTTCCTCAAGGCAATAGTTGGGCTTTTATTAACAGAGGGTGAGGTACCACTACTGCTGTATAGGTCAGCTTCCTCATGCAAGATTTTAATTCAAAGAAAATACTGGGAGAACAGATTGGTAATGGTTAGAAGGTTAGTTCATAGAGTATTTACCCTTTGTTTCGTATATGTCTCTAACACTAAGCAAGGCACCTTCCTTGATATTTTTGTGTTGCCTTCTAAAAATCTCAAGGAATCCCAGCTTCTATTTTACGGAGGACAGATGTCAGGAATTTTATTCATCATGTCCATCCCTGAAACAAAGCAATATGCAGCCAGATGTCTTGGTTAGACAAGTGCTGCCCTCTGTAACGACACCTTTGTTTTATCCCCATCACCAATATCTGAATCACTCTCTGGTTCCTTACAGGGTTATGTGGCTCGGGCAAAGAGAAGCCAAGTGATATGGTCTGTCTCTCTTTCTCCCCTGATGACACAAAGAGAATGGCTGGGTACTGAGAGGCATAGAAGACATGAATTGAACAGTCCTACTTTCATCTTGTTTCTAGCACTGGAGGTTGTGACTAAGACAAAAACCAACATGCATTCATACAGCAGCACATCACCTAGCAGCTCACTACTTGGGATCGACCATGCTGTACTGAAGAAAAAGCTTGAGAACATTTCTGGAGGTGAAAGGGAAGAAAATGCAGAATGCAGATTTCTCATCTCTGAAATAAGGGAAAAAAAGGGGTCTAGAAACGAAGGTGGAAAGGAAGATGTGAATCAGAGTCAATTCCTGGGGCATCTACTGCATGCTCTGGCATCAGAAAAGATAGCGTATATTTTACACACACATAGATGCAAACACAGCAAGACAAAGAAGGAAAGACAAAGTGTTACGGTGTATACAGTAAGAAGTCAAGGAGAAAATAATGATATAACAGCAAATAGTAAACAGAGAAAAATGTATTACTTTCTGAGGACTCATGTGAAAGAAGCTGGAGTACGAGCGAAAGCTCAGCATCTGCAGGAAAACATCCAATCAACCAGAGATCCTGAACCAGAAACGTTCCAGTTGGATAAAGCATAGCTTCCTCCTCAAATTAACCACCTTACATGCTGGTTTTGGGACCCCAAGCCCTTGCCAGTTACCCAGGAGGACACTGTTTTAAAGGCTAGGAAAGAACAAAGTGATTTTTCATCGCATGCGGACACACCACTGTTAGATTCACAGTTCAGGAGATGTGCAACAATCCTGACAGCTGCATCAGAATCAGAGTTAGCTGAAATACTCTGCACAGTCTCTGTGGAATTGAGTCCGAGAAGACTGCTGTCAGGCAACCTCTGTGCATTACTGATCACGAGACATTCAGACTGACTAACTAACATCCAGCACACTGTTTTCACCGAAGAAGAAAAGGTTTATGGTCATCTGAAATGGAAACTGAGGGAGGAAATCTTGAAGTTGTACTCTGTAAACGGTTAAAACCCTCTCAGCTTTCTAGACATGGAATAATTCTCCAGTATTACCACTCACATTTGCAATATCTGGGAAACAATTTGTACAAAAAGTGAGAATGAATAAATCAAAGGGGTGTTTAAATGCAAACAACTCCATCTATGAAACAATGTTATCTCTGAATGAAATCTTATTAGCAGTCAACACTGCTTCACATCCATTGCAACTGAGAACGTTTCAGCTTCTAACATTAATTATTTCCATTCGTTAGCTTGGTGAATTTGCCTTTCAGGTCACAAGGAGAGGAGGCTATAAATTCATTTTAAGCTGGTCAAACACCACAGGAAGCACAGGGTAGCCCACATCACCTCTGATTTAATAAACTTGCACAATGCTGTCAAGCAGCGCTTGTTTAAAAATTAAGTCGTCCTGTGAGCAAGCAAGCTACAGAAAACACTGCTTCCAATCAGATACTGTTCTTGGAGCCAGGGGACTGCAGAAAAGGGTTGTGTGTCTGCAAGGGATGGGCAAGGAGGTCCCTTCTCTGCTTCACTCTGTTTTTGAGAAATATAACATCTCCTATCCTTGAAACTACTCCTCCATCACTTTAAATGGGATCACACTACTACAGAAACTGAGAATAGCGCGGATTAGTTGGGATAGGACTTTCCCCTGTAGTATGGCCACCTCCAAACACAGCAACATTGATGAAGATATATCTGCTGAGTTTGGAAAAAGCCTCAGAACTGAACTGTGTGAGATTCTCTGGCAGGGTTATTTAGGTAGCTGGGATGCACACATTCACTGTCTGATCATACGGAATAATCGGAAGAATCCCAACAAAAACCATCTGCTTTATCTTTTTTTTTTTCCTCTCTAAGAAGGGCAATGCAGTTTTTTCATTACTGTATGTAACATTACCCATCTGTGCTTATCCAGAGTCTGGTTTGGGTGTTTTGTTTATTTATTGCCCTTTTTAACCTGGTCAGTGTAATCTGTGCTCTGACACCACGGAGCACTTTAGCAAAGTACCAAATGCACACTCTCTCAGGTACTTACAGGCTGCAGCTCCGTTCTGTTTGGTACTCCAAAAAGGCTTTCACCAATAATGACTCCTATAGCTAGCCAAGGCTGTGTGAAAGAAGCTTGCAGATGTAAAACCTGCAATAATACCAAGACACTGCTGTTTTCATTCCCTAAACGAACACTAAAACCAGTTTCTAATGCTAAATTCACCTCTATTTCATATAAATGTTTTCAGTGTAATTAGAAGAGAATGCTTTTAACTTACCTATTTCTGTACAGGCTTCCTCTGGGCTATATAGCTGTAGCTGACCATCCACTGGCACTTTATCATCAGGGCTCTGTAATATGAGCTTATGCTGTAGCTCCTATTCTTTTCTCCATCACTGCATTCCCTGCTGTCTCAAACTACTTATAGTCCTTTCTGCCAGCTCTGGAGTTCCTGTTTTGAGGGAATTTGTGTTCACTCTCACTTGTCACACTGACAACAAAGATGAGCTTAATTTAAAAAAGCTGTTGCTAACTCCTGGAGCTGTGAAAAGTTACCCTGAAAAGGTGACATTAATCACTCTGAAACATCTATGTGCTACCTGCTAATCTCAGTGATGCTCTAGCTGTGAAATGTAACAGTGAAAATTTAGACATTCGTTTTTTAAACATAAATCCTACAGATTTGGGAATAAAATTTTTGCTCTTAAACTATCAAAGGACTTCAACACCTTTTCCAAGTAGCTGTTAATGATTCTAACATAAGTATCCAGGTCATATAATTTCCAAATAATCCAAACAGTTTCCAATTTTCTGATGTCTCTGTATGTTGCCTGTGTAGAAAAGCACCCTTCCTTGTTATGAACTGCTGCTAGGTGAGCCAGCATCACTACGAGCCACCTGCAATGTCTGAACCTCCATTTTTTAAGCTCTCCATAATATAATCTCGAAAAATAATTGGCTGTCAGGGACAAATAATTATTTTCTTAATGTTTTCAGCGTGCTCAGGTACTTTTAATTCAATCAGAATCATATGTAACCACTTGGCTTTATTAAAATGGAGTTTGAGGCTCAATGCTCTCACCAGCCTTCCCTACTCATGCTGAAAGTCAAAGTTTGGCTGTATCGCTTACATCTCTGTGTTTACTGCCGGCTGCCAAGGGGGCATGATTCAGGCTGAGTCATTCCTCTGTTAAAGTAAGGCTCGTTCCAATATTAACCTGGGCCCAAACAAACCTTCTGACACTGCCAGTAACAAGAATCAAGTCCACCCTCTTTGCAGTTTTCTGCAGTTTTAAAGCGAAACTGCTTTCCAACAGCACAGCTGTGACAATTTAGCATAATTTGGCTTCTCTCTATCAAGCTATGCTTGCTTCCTTACAACTGCACTACAGAAAAACTACAGAAAAACCCATAGTAAGAGCATTTTTGCAGCAGGAATTTTAAAATAAAAAGTCTAGTTAATAGTTTGATGCTTTTTTTGTATTGCTGTTTGGTGGTGCAAATGAGAGGTTATGTATCATGCCACTTGCCTCGTGTCATATTTTTTACACCCTCAGCTCACTTACTTAATTGAAATATGCGTTAAGTGGAAATGAGCAATGCTTCATAGCACATATTCAAAACATGGGGAAAAATAATGCCTTTTACCTTCAGTCAGCAAAATCCCCACTGCTCCCTGCAGACCTTTGGAAGGTTCTCCTTTTTTCTTCACCAAAACAAACTCCTGTTGTAGTCCCGTAAGCTTTACATACTCTTGCAGGAAACTACCACCACCGCTGTAACCGTGCAGGTAATTATCATCAGAGAGGTCCTTCTGTCTTGTCATGTGCTGTGTGAGAGGCACTGCTATCCACATCTGACCCAATTACCAAACATTCATGTAACCTTGTCCACTTTTGGGGTGACAGAGGTCTGAATGACTGCACTGCAGCTCTTTGTAGCAGCTCAGAATGTGCCCTGTCCTGGGACTGATGAGCCACACAGGTGGCACACGATAGCTGCTAAGCAAATATCATTGGTCTCACTCAGGAGTTTTGGCACGGCTTAAGAGTAAACGACAATTTGGAGGCAAAAGGAATCTGGATACCAAAACACTTTAATCAAATACGTAGCAATATTATGTACCACACCACTGCCCTGGCACACGGGAGAGATGGCACAGTCCAGGGGAGGCAGCGCAGCAATGCCGGCAGGGCAGCGCACGGTTCTGGTGTCCTCTGGGCTCTTCCCCCTTTCCCAGTGGTGGAGATGATCCCGGATCCCCACCAGAGCCTTCTTCATGCTGTGGTTGCCTGCAGCCCTCACAAGCACCTTTAGAGCTGAGACCATCTCCTAGAAATGAGCTCCTTTAAACTGCACTCATTTTTGTGCATCGTCGTGCCTTGGCTGAGGCTCATGAGCTGCTTCTTTGGGCACTTCTGGATGTGCCTGCACTCCTGATCCAGATGTGTGGTTGATTATAATTCCTTTACTTCCACTGCAGCAAGAAGTCGGTTGAAGTTGACAGGCTTACATTAGCAGCTGTGCTGGTGACTACACCAAACTCATGGAGCTTGTGGCAAATACTACAGAAGTCCTGTCTGTATTACAGAAACTGTTAAATATGTGGTGCTAGATGGTAGGAAAGGCCAAGCGTGACGTTCCTGTTATACTGAAAAGAGAAAACACATGTCCCTGTCCTCCACTTCAATTCAAGCACACTGATTTGCCAACTTTTTCTTCCAAATGCAGTAACTAAAGCTGTTCCAAGTCACACCCACAGTTACTGATCTCCTGTCCCTGGCAAGAAGGCCACATGGGGTTCACATCCTCTGTCTCTGAGTTAAGAAGCATCACCACCAACAGAGCCATGGGAAAGCATGGCCTGTGCTCTGCACCCAGTGACAGCAGCTCTGCTCTCAGGACAGGCAAACCTCTCTTTGCTCATGAGGCCTCTGCCAGTGCCAAACAGCATGCAGACATTGACTGCAAGTGGCCAAGTGAAGCCTTGGCTCTTACCTGGACAGCAAAAGACACACTGTTGTACAATATACAACCAAGCATTTTCCTCTTCCTAAACTGAGAACAGGGCAGATGCTCAATGAGGGATTTCAAAGGGTGATGAAACAGTCCAAAACAAAACCTACTTTCTTGTCATTCTGTTGCCAAGTAAAGTAAAAGGGAAGAAGGAATTTATAAGCGAGCAGATGTATTATGAGCTATGCTGAGAACATGATGAAACTACCTATGTGAACTGTGAAACACTACCTTCAGCTGCAGCACCCAAAGTAGATGACTGATGTAAAAGCTTCAGCTCACAAAACATGCAATAGCCCAAGTCGTTGGACGTGAGACAAAACGAACATCACCAGATCTTGTGTGGCCCAGAATTTCTTATTAAAAACAAAAAATTTCTTAAGGATACCAGGGAGAGTCTTTTTTTTTTTTTTTGTACTGTGAATTTAAAAGTTTGTAACAGGGAAGATTGTGCTACAAGAGAATCTAAAAGGAACGCTAAGCAGTCCACTCTGATTGTGTAAACGTTTGTACACAAAGGCTAAGAGTGCTGGTAGACACAACGTATCGGGTATGGTTCCAAATCAAATATTTAAGATGACTGAAACGCAGTTCAAGATAATGAATTGAGTTGAGCTTCAAAGCTGAGAGCACCTCACCAGATCGGAGCTTTTTTCTCTGAGAACGGAAGGCCAGGTGCAATTGCATAACGTTGTTTTTATTTAATGAGCACTTTCTTGTTTGGTTGGTTTTTTTTTCCTAAAGATTTCTTTGAGTTTTACCCAGTAAAAGATTCGGTTCTGTAAATAGGACCCAAGTCTGGGCAGGCTGTGCATCACTCTTAAACCCACGGAATGGTGGATTTCCTGCACCAGTATTTCAGCACACGCCAGTAGTTCTTCTGGCCTGTTTTGCACACATAAATAGAGCACAAAGTATTGTTTCTGCACGGTGATTGCTTGGCCTCTGACTGCCACTTGTGCAAACTGTTCTCATTTTAGAAAAAAGAAAGGCTTCCTTCAACTGCAGAACTCCATTCAGTGTCATTTCCCTGCAATTTCAGCACGTGCAGGAGGCTACACAAAAGGCAAAGCTTCCTCATAGCTATTACATTCAACTGTTCCAACTACAGGATTGGATAATGCTAGGAAAATGGTGTTTATGCTTTGGGAAGTGCTCTGACTGCAGGACGTTGGCTCTTCAGGACGAAGCAGCTCACCGATGCACTGCAAACACACTCACGCCTGGTTTGCTTTAGTTGAACCAAGATGAATGAGAGTCATAACAGTAGTGTAACCATGAAGCAGGTCGTCCTTTACATCGTTACATTCTCTCAGTACGAAATTCCCAGTAACTATCCGGTCACATCCTATTTCCCCGTGTCCAAAAAAGCCAAAGAGGGGAACATTTGGAAAAAACTTCCTAAAGGCATCCGCCTCCATGTTCTGTTTGGTTTTGTAATGCCGATACCCTCGGCCAACGCACGCAAACATGAAGCCGATGGTGTTACACTCAGGGATGTTTGCTGCCTTGAGGCGCTGCATGGCGGCTTCCGCTGTCCTCTCATCAGCGACGTCCTGGTCTAACAGAACTGTGGCACTCTGGATCTGCGGCCCGCTGAAAGCCAGCCCGACCACCCCGCAGGCATCGCTGGGCTGGGCGTTATTACTGAAAGGCAACAGGCCTCCGTTAGAGAGCAGCCCAGCGCGACCAGGCCTGAACTGCTCTGCTGCAGCACAAGCGGGCTGCCAAACAGACCAGCATCCTGGGGGTTTTGAAAGCCACCGTAGTTAAAAACTAAACGCACTCTTTCAGATTTCCTTTTTCCCCTTCTTTTTCCAGCAACCTTTCCTGATGAAAACCTTTCACATCCATTACCCAGGATTAATCATAAGCCTGTCTTTCAAACACTTGCCAAATTCAGCAGTTGGTGCATAGCACAGCTCTGCAATTCCAGCTGAACCGTAAGTTAAACTTAACCAAAGATAAGCAGCAGTTCATGTATGAAACCAGGGCAGCAGTCTAGAAGCTGTTCCAGACTTCAGATCCCTGTTGCTACAGGTCTGTGCTCGTTGGTTGGCCAGATTCACATTGGTTTCAGTGGTTACCTATTCTTGCTATCTTAGTAATAGTTTAATAGAGACAGCTCTCTGATCTGGAATAATGGTGCAGATGGCATAAATCAGATGCAAAAAAAAACAAACCCAAAAAACAACTCCTATCACTATGGAGTCCAGACCAACACCGTATGAGAGGAGCCTGCAGCCATGTCTGCAGCACACTCCCCAGCACAGGATGCTCCTGGATGCACTAGCAAATCAGCAGAGCACTTGGAGCAAGGAAGCCCCTGCAGGGCTCTTGGTGGAAGGATTGGGGCTCAGTGGGTCAGATCCAGCCCAGCCCTTGGAGTGCAACATCCTTGTGGAGCTACTTGTGCTCACAGGGCACAGCTGAGGTTGCATATTCAGCTCCGTAACGTGCCCCAAAACAAGACTGACATAAAACCAGAACAGTCACACAAATGGTCTCTGCTATTTGAGTGATAATTTACCTGAAAGCCAGAGAGCAAGCACATAAATAAACAAATGTAGGGTTTCTGAAGCTGAAAGTCCTCAGTTGTTCTCCTAGCTGGGTTTCCAGAACCCAGTGTGTAACACTCATACAAAGCTTCCAGCTTTTCCTGATGAATCACAGTGCAGCGGTTGGGTTTTGTTCTTTTAAACAAAATGTAACACTTTACAACTCTTGATGGGCATATGGCAAAAATAGTTAAAATGTTACAGCTTCTGCAACGTATTTCCCCTGTTAAATCTCTTTCACAATTTACCTTGAAAAATATACCTACTTCTCAGAGATCAGCGATGTAAAGCTCTCCACTTGTCCCCCAGCTAGGATGATACTTTTTTCATTCAAAGGATTGACTATTTGATGAAGAAAACGAGTGGCTCCAGACTTCCAGGAGTTGTAGCCAAACAAAAGAACCACACGAAGATCTGGATTATTCTTCAGGCCTACAAAAACAAGAACTTCAGTCCCCTTATTTTGACTTCCCCCGAAGCCTAAGAGTTCTACATACACTCTTCACTCCCTCCTTAAATAACACCTAATGCCTCCAGCATGGACTTTCTGTTGCTGCAAGTGAAAAACAAGGCACAAGGCAGCCATGTATTCATGAGTAAATTGTATCTGCTTCCTCCTGCTTTCAGCTTCTTTCCCAGAGGGCACAGTCTCAATTATCTTCTTACAGATTCCAACTGAGCACACACGTTATTCAAGAACCACAATGGAGTAAACAGCTTTGCTTGAAAAATTAAGAACTATTAAAATGTGTGCATCAGCCTGTTGCTTATCCCAAGAAAGAAATTTCCAAGTTCCAGGAAGACTCACAGGCTCACTTGCTCTCAGATTACTCTTCATAAATGCAAGGTGAGGAATGTAAACTGTATTAAAATAGATGGCTTTCTTTATACCTTTCTTTTTACAACACCTGACTTAGCATCTGAAAACAAAGTTACTTTATAGAAGAAAAGCAGCAGCTCCTTCCCACTCCTTTCTAAACAGAGGTGACCAGAATAACTCCCAATGGCACAAAACTCATTTACTGTTACTTTTAAACAATTCCTGGCTTGCTTCAGACCTAACAGCTTCCTCTTAGCAGCTCTGCTTGCAACGCAAATAAAGAAGTTTGAGACAAACTCAGGTTAACAACCTCAGTACTCCTGATGATGGGTAGAAAGAGATGGGTGGTTACCAGAGCAGTCCTGCAGAGCCTCAATGCTCTGTTAACACACCGCAGGAGCTGCTGGTCCCACATGCAGTTTCACACTGGAGCCTCAAAGAGCAGCAAAACACTTGACAAAAGCCCAGGTCAAAGGGAGAACAAGGACGCACCTGCTGCGGCGAATTTGTTTTCGTCAATGACTCTGTTCTTTACTTCTTTAGGAAAATGGAAGGTTTGGATTTTAACCCCATCAATTTTGGGAAACAAAAGAGCAAACCCAGCTTCACCATCTTCAATTTCTTGAGGCTGATTGCTGCTTGAACCCATGGGGGTAACTACAATGACACACAAACACAAAGATTAGTGATTCTGACACTTTTGTCTGCAACTCAGGCTAAAAGAGGCAGAGCAGCGTATGCAGTATAGACAGAATGCATGACAGCTCCTTCCCATCACAACACACCTAATTGATAACCAGTGTGAATTTTTTTTGCTGCTGTTGTGAAAGATGAAACGCATAAGATTTCCACTGTCCAGAAACAATGCTAAAGTCACTTTGCATGAGACACAGATACATACAGAAATCTTCCTTACTCTAAATTCAACGACTCAAACAGCCTTCTGTAGGCACAGAATCAACGTTTATGGCTCTTAGTGCCTTCACACAGGTGTTCATGGAGCCCCATGCTCCTTCATGCTATAGACCTGCTCTTATTGGTCATGGCTGCGGTGACAGAGATTGGAAGCAAACGTTCAGCAAACACCTGGAAAACGTTATAACATCTAAAAGCTTCTGCTGAGATGCACGGCACGAGTTATGCCCTGAAATCACAGAAACGAGCAGAAAGGTTTCCTCTTTGTTTACTGTGGGATGAGAACTGAAGGTGAGAGGGAAGGCACAAACACACTAACAGCAGGGAGCGCAGCACACAAAGGAGGCTCCTACCTACGATCCCCGGGGTGAGCAGTCCAAGGACCTGACATCGCTTTGGCAACAGTTTCTCAATCGCAAGGGCTGTTTCTTTACTGTTTCTTTTTCTGGCTATTAAAAAGGAAACAAAAACGGCAAAGAGAAGCGGACCTGACAGACAGAAGCCGGCAGCCAATCCCTTCTCACCCCACGGCCGTTACCGACACAAGAGCCCCGCGCCGCCAACAGCTCGGGGTTAAGAGCCTCACTTCCACGTACCGCAGCCGCGCTTTTACATTCAGACTCGCAGCGCTCCGCCCAGCGGTCCCTCCCCCGCCCGCAGCCCCGGCGATTCCGCGCCCCGCGGGTACCTTTCTTGTGCTCATGGCACTCCTCGTGCCCGCTGAACGTCTCCGCGTCGGCGATGTAGAGCACGGTCTGGGGCAGAACGTGCACCTTCTGCAAGAAGACGCGAGACGCGAGCGCGCTGGTAACGACGGCCCGGTACCGGCACCGCTACGCACCGCGAGGCGCGAACCGGGACCGTGGGGACGGGGGGGGTGAAGTGGCCCCGCAGCGCACGCGGACCCACCTCGAGCTCTCGCGCCAAGGCCTGCACCAACGCGTGTCCGCCGGGCGGGCCGGGCTCCAGCGCCGACACCCAAGCGAGGCGCTGCCGCGTGCGCAGGATCCGCCGCGCGCACTCCCTCCACAGCCGGCACACGCTGCAACACAGCCGGCCCGCCCCGCCCACGTTACCTCAGAAACGGCGTCGACGTCCGCCCGCCGCCCCCCCAGCTCCCCCCGGCGCTTACCAGGCGGCGCGCAGCAGCGCCTTCGTGGGCAGGAAGCCGAGCACGCGCTCCACCACCTCGGCCAGGTTGCCGAGAACGAGGCCGCCCTTCCCCGGCGCCTCCATGGCCGCAGAGCCGCGCCCTTCCCCGCCGCCGACACCGCCCGGCGCCGACGCGCTTCCGGTTCCGGCGGCGACACTTCCGCTCTCGGCACTTCCGCCCGCATCCCTTCCGGCCCCGCCCCGGAAGCGGCACGGCACAGCGATTCTCAAAACGGCATTTATTCAACTTGATGCAAGTTTACAAATCGCGGCGCGCCCGCCGGCCGAGAGGGGGGGAAGCGGCGGCGGCGGCCTCGGGCCCGGGGCGGCGGCTGCAGGCACAGCCGGGCCGCGGGGGCACAGCCGGAAGGGCTCAGCGAGGCCCTCGGCCCCGCGCCGGGATTGCCGCGGGAGGCGCCGTCCGTCCTCCGCTGCGGCGCTGCTCGGCCTCGGGCTGCCCGCGGAGCTTCTACGGAAAAGAATTCACTCGCGGAGTCCGCCTCGTTTTGTGCCAATCGCTCGCTGTATCAGTTCGTTAGTTTACAAATGATTGCAACAACCCGTTAATAAAATGGAACGCCTAAAAAGGTTTTGTTTTGTTTTTTTTAGTAATTTAAATAACTTCGAGCCTCAGCAGAGGGAGCTGCCCGCAGCAGCGGAGCACGGCGGAGCTGACGGGCTGCAGCGGCACCGCCTGCACTGCTCAGAGAGGAGGAGGAGGGCAAAACCATCTGACCGTGAGCATCTCTTCCAAAAAATAGTTCGTATTCTCATCCAGCCATGAAAATGTTTAATGACTTAACATACATGTGCTTTTCCTATATCATTAATTTGGAAATACTACAAACGCTGTCATTTTAGACCAGAAAAACTACGGTGATTTGCAAGGTCTGACATTTCCTATAACAGTATTAAACAACATATTAAACCTCCTGACTTCAAATGAAACGACACAACTCAAGTCTCGGCGCTCTGCATCCTGCGAAAGGTAAGAAGTGTGACCAACTCCTGCTGAACGCTCCTGGGGAACGCAGCAGCCCACTGCAGCATTACACTTCCAAATTAAAAAAGAGAGAAGGGAGGGAGTGGCCCAAATATGCTTAATCCATGAAGAACAAATACAGCAAAGGCCCAGACTGCTCAGTCCAAGATGCCTAAGAAGAGCGGAATGGTAAGGCTGCAACTTATACTCGACGTGTCAGTTGACAGATTATCCACTAACTTATCTAATAGCTAAAGTCTTCAGTACGGCTGTTATAGGGGCACTCATAGCTCGAGTCTCTGTGTTGGAAAACGTTAAAAAGAGCTCTTTTGTTGGCATTGGTCCAGATATACAACAGTCCTTGGTATTAACCGTCTTCTTTTGGAGGAGTGTACCAGCCTATGGAGAACAGAGAAACACATTAGGCACTGCCCTGGCTCTGCTCACAGGAGCTTACCAGCTGCCTTCTGAATGGGTGGCAGAAATGTCAGGTGTGTAACTCTGGCTCCTGATAGCATTTGGCATGTTGAATCATATCGGATCAAGTGTACATGGCCTTTTCTGACCGCCTCCAGATCTCCAACCTCAAGTCTCCCAGCCACTACGATAAAAATTCCTCTTGGATTTAGTACAGTGAGTAGAGGCCCTGCTTATACTGTCCTAGAGAACTGGTAGCAGCAGTAAGCTAACAAAGATGCCTTTTGCAGCAGCAATAAATGCTGTGAACATTTTGTGTACAGCTCCTGTTGCAGCAGCAAACACTGCAGTTGTGGCCAGCATGCAGCTAGAAGTCAACAGCCATGCTGGCTTTTGTTGCAAACTAAAAAAGCAAGGGATTCAGTTAATGGCAAGATCAACACGTCATGAAGTTGGAAAGCATCTTAAAATCTGCTGTGATCTTCTTCCTAGCAGTCCAGAAGGCATTGTTTGTTTTAGAAGTGGGAAAACCGAGGTGCTCATCACACCAAAATACACTCACGTCATGTTCACAGCAACACCAGTTCCCAAAGGACACTAATCTCTGAAGGCAGAGCTGGGACTAATTCCCTCATCAGGAGAGCAGGGCACCAACTCTGCTGACTGCTTTTGTACAGCACATAACTCACTCAAACCATCTAAAGCCTCAGGTCATCTCTGGCCTGCCGTAACAAATGCAATTATACCTCAAGCACATTAATATTTGCTTTAAGCAGCCACAAGAACATAACTGGCTTTAAACAGAAGAAAAAAAATCCATCTCCCATTCCCCAGCCAGCGCACCTCACTTGGATTTCTTCTACTTTTTGAAGTGGAAAGACAAGCCAGCAACCATCTTCACTGGTTACTATTTCTCAGCGCTTGCCACATGAAAACAAAGAGGCAGACAACCTTCCATCCAACCTTCACTAACACATACACTCCAATAGCTACAGTAGCAACAAAGCTACTAGGACAGCTAGTTGAAAAGGAAGCTCAACTCCTTTTTGAAAAGCAATAGGAATGTACAGAACACGTAAGCTGGAGAAGTTGCAAAGATGATTGGTCAAGTTACTTTAATTAGAAAGACTACAAGCCCTTAAAGATGAGAAGCAGAAACACCATCTCCCGCCTTCCCAACCCAACCTAAGGCATTCCAGCACCTAGGTTTGGCAGTTTGATTGCTGCCAAATATCAAAATCCTAGGATGCTCTGCATACAAGAACAGAAATGCAAGGCATACATACCATTTTTCTCATGTATTTGTACTAGTGACTTATAGGACTGCTGTGCTCTTGCTAGGTTATATTGATTCTGAAAGGAAAAAAATCCAAACAACCCTTGAATCAGCAGTTAAAACACCAGCAAGTGAGTCAATTTCAGTGACATATTTACACCTCTTCTGAAAACAGCATTTAGAACTCCAGAGCAAGTTGCAGTCTGTTAGCAACATGCACACTTGAACTGAATCATGATTTAGATCAGTTTTGAAGGGCTCAAGTTCAGGAGCATTTGCATGGCAGTATTTTTCATCCTCTCAGGAAAACTGGCAGGCACTTAATCCAACGAAGGAGAACTTCTTAACATCAGCATACACAAACCTGGCAGCAAGGCTATCTGTAGCCCTTCTCACAGCCAGGATTCCCAAATCTTTCTGCTTTCCAATTCTGAATCCACCCTTCTCTTCCCCA
This sequence comes from Lagopus leucura, assembly GCF_019238085.1. Lineage (NCBI taxonomy): Eukaryota > Metazoa > Chordata > Aves > Galliformes > Phasianidae > Lagopus > Lagopus leucura. The sequence continues at coordinate 809,647 of NW_024962269.1, forward strand.
GGTACACATCTACTTAAATGCCCTGCCCAGCCAATGCTTGCCCTCCTCAAATGTTTATCTTTCTTTAAAGCCATAGTTAACAGCCAAGAAAATGATCACACATGAACCAGACACATGTGACAGACAAATCAAAATGCAGACATATTTGCAGTGACAATTCTGTCATGAAACATCTCCTACACAAGTCAGCAAAGCAATGGAAGAAGCCTAACAACGATCTGTGTAATTGATACATGCAGTGCATTTACCTTATTGGCTCCAAACTGAACTCTGGCTTTTCCTTTGACTAAAGTGGCATTGATCTGCATGATGACTGATTCTATTGAATAGGCACTGCTCCAGCCCTGCAGGAGGAAGAAAATAAATGACATATACTTGCTTCTTGTGCTCATTTTGCAAATCTGCTTTGGAAGGCATGTTTTGTATGGAAATTATTCCACACAGATCAAATCTACTACCATCAAGTGCCCTTCTACTGAAAAGTGCACCCTTCACTGTTAGTTGTGGCACTTCTGTAGCGAGAAGAAGAGTTGGCATTCACCTGTTTAGTAAGAAGTTCCATGCATAATGCACCTCCACCTAGGACGTATCTGGAAATAAACATGAGAAGAAAATGATATTTGATATCAATTGGTAAGATACAAAACCATTCACAGCACAAATTCTCGCAGGCCAATTGGATTTTTCCACATACAACTGAGATGCCCTTCAGCCATAACCTACTATGGCAGCTAGTTAGCCATAGCATAGGGAAGGTCAATTAGTGCAACGAGACAAAAGAAATTGCTTTCCTCGGCCACATACACAGTTAAAATCAGCAATGCAGCTATTCTGCACAATTGCTTACATAGTAGCCAGACCATGAAAGAGGAATGCTGCGTTTTGTCACCACACTATGGATGTGCTGATGCAGTTAAAATCCACACCACTTCTGTTAGGGATATGGACACAATTTCAAACAATGTCAGTGCAACTATTAACCAAGATTTAATTGCAAACAAGCTAAAGCTAATCTTCACTTGCTCTTTTCCCTCTAAAACATATTTCAATTTCAATAACACTTCATCATGTTGTGTGCTTATAGAATTCAGCAGTCATTCATATTGCATTCAGCATATAGCATTCAGCGCAGCGTGCCTGGCTGTAACAAAACCTGACTGAGGAGGCTGAATTTACCACTCCTAAAAGGTGGTCTCTGCTATGATCAGTGCACTTGAACAACGTCCATTTGTATGTAATTTATAAGGAAATAAAAAGAAGAGCAATTAAAACCAAATCAAAACCACCAGCAGCTGTCAGAGGAGAGGCTGCATTGCAGGAGACACTGCACACAATGTTTCAACCAAGGTTTAGATAACTTGGAGCACAGTGCCAATTAAATACTTTAATACTTTCAGTTTAGCATTTGAGGAGTTTTTAGCCATAAGTTTACAGCAGTGTTACCAATACAGACAAGAAAGACCCCTTCAAAGCAACAATGCAAAACCACTGCTATGTGGAACAACAGGAGAAGTAAGATTGTGTTAAAAGTTTCAGAGATCAGCTCTCAAATACTACGGCTGATGGAGAATTCCAATGCTGGACCCAACTTCAGCAATTCTAAGCTTAAAATTCAAATTAAGGAATTGCATCAAGCTGGAAAAAGCACTCAGCTGTTTGCCCACTGTTTATGCTACTTGAGAAGCACATCTCTTTATCATGCTGAGCCTTTCACCAAACTCAAGGTCTATAGCAGCTCATGGCTGCTATTTTGGGAAAATATCTCTAAGTCCACCTGCTGGTCTCAAAACGTTCCCTGCAAACCCAGGCAACCAATCTCATGTAATAATGTTTTATCACAAAGAATTCTATAAAGCAACTCAACTTACCCTCCTGTGAGCACAGGAGATACTACTCTCACAAAGGGAGGATCAAAAGGGAAGTTATCCTGAAATACATAAACAAAGAACAGGTTAAGAACTATGCTGTAACACTGATTTTTTCCTAACCAGGAACTATTTCTGTAGCCTTATTTGGCAAATCAGATTAAACTTCTGTAAAAACCACCTTTCCACAGTGCTGGCCCACAAGAAGCCTGTGGGAAGTTTTAGTGCCACACTGATAGCTACATTTTTTTTTTCCTCCTTAAATGTTACACTTTACTTTACTCTATCTTCACCCACGTAACAGCTGAGGGTACCTTAGTCAGTTTCTACAGTTGGCTACAAGTCTAACCCCTGCCATTTCTTCCCATAGACACATACCTTAAAAGAGAAGTTGAGTAAAATGTATTCCACGCCTTCTTTTTCTTTCAAGACCTGAAGATCACTATGCAGGGGGCTGTCAGGATCAACCCTATAAAAGGAGCAGGGTGAACCCTGGATTAAGTTAGTATTTTCACTACCTGTAAATAGTAATCACTCTTAGCTCCTTCATGCATTTATAGATTACAAATGGTAATTTGAAATGAAACACAAGAAAATGTTTGCTCTCTTGAGCAAGAAACACTTTCCCATGAGATCTCCATGAAAGCTTGTTGCAGTTACACTCCCACCACTATCAAATGTTATTTGAACACGGATAGCAAATAAGCTTTTATTTGAAAATCAGTCATTTTAACTCTCTTCAGCTCACTGAAGATCTATGTCCCGTTAGAAGAAATGCGTTAAGAGAAAGGCTGCACTGATCTGCCTTAGCACAGCTAGTGAGCCCTTCATGAGTACACGACTGCAGCGCTGTACCAGGTGTTAAACGTGATCTGCATCTGCGAAAGCACTGAAGTCAGCAGTGTCTGCTCTCAGCAGAATTCCATCACTTGTTGCAAAATACTGGTGGCAAGCACTGGGTGTTAATTCAGACACTGCGGGATTAATCCAACCCGAGCACTGCCACCCCAGAAGTTCTGAAAGAGACTTGCCAAAAAAAAGGCTGTAAACGAGACAATAGATGTTAAAGGGACTATGAGAGTCCAACCCTCTAATTCATATGAAGCCACAAACTTGAGAACCCATTTCAGTTACCTGAGCCCTACGTCTCTATCTCACAAATCAAAAGCTATTTCAGATTAAAAAATACAAATCTTTCAGTGCTGAGCAACCCACCAATTCCAGCCATAACCAGCACCAGACCAGTTCAGAATTACTTGTTCCAGTAACAATAACATTCTGCCTGCAAAAGAGTTCATCTCTGTGACATTTACACACAGGTCATTTGATTACCAACACTTTTTGCTGGAACGAATAAACACAATTCTTTATGCCTTCACAGAATGGATTGCCTTGGAAGAGAGAGCCCTTAAAGTCCACCCAGTTCCACCCCCAGCTATGGGTAGGGACACCTTCCACCACTATCAGGTTAAGCAAAGCCCCATCCAGCCTGGCCTTCAGCACCCCCAGGGATGGGACTCACAAAGATTTCCCGCACAGCCTGTGTCAGGGCCTCATCTCCCTCTGCGTAAAGAATCCCTTCTTCACATCTAATCTGCAGCTCCTCTCTTTCAGTTTAAAGCCATGCCCCGGATCTCTTTTCCTAGTCATTCTGGAAGTCATCTCTTGCATGCATTCCATTGCTTCTCCCTCCTCAGAAAACCAAACCTGCTCACAGTACTTGAGAAGAAATTTCATGCACTGCACATTATTTGGCTGTCTAAGCCCTCCATCAAGAGGTCCTTCTGTAACAAGGGAATGATTCCTTTTCCTGCTAGTTTCAGCTTCAAAATGTTCATATGCTTTTGATGACACTAAGATGGAAATAAAACTCAGCAGCTGGTGACAAAGTCATAGAGATTTTACCACCAAGACAAGGCAACAATTCCTAAAGACACATCAGCTATTTTGCTGACCAAACTTAAGTCTCTGTATCTGTGCACCATGATGTAGCTGAACTAGAGGAGTTTTTCCCATCTCTTCTCCTTTTGCAGCCACCAAACCTGGTTTTCATAGGCTTTTCCTTCCTACAGGTTACCTTGTAGGATGATGGCAGATAATCCTGTTACTGGAACTAAATTCAGTATAATGCCTTTAGAATTAAAGTACTATACTTTGGACACAGCAATATATGAGCAGTCACTTTCTTCTAAATTGATTTGGAGATCATCCATATCCAGTACGAACAAGTGAAAAGCAGTACATTAGAAAAAACAATCATGTAATAACTCATCATTATGTTACGCCTCAAGATTTCAGTCCTACAAGCCTGCTAAACTAATCCCACTAAAACAGTTCCTTCTTATGTCTTAAAGGAAACCAGCATTTGTATTTTCTTGAAATTAAAACAAACAAGTCCACCCAGACAAAATTTCTGGACAACTGATTTCATCATCTGACGTTTCATATTTTGGAGCAGCTTTGGAAGGAAGGTGGAAAAGTAATAAAAGTTGTGCTAATACAGAGAGTTGGCTGTGCAAGGACTGAGGGCTTTCTTTTTGCATTTTTTGTTACCTACTTTTTTACTATAGTTCAATATCTGCATGCATTTCCATCTGGCCAAGTTGTAGCCACACATTATTTTATAGGTTCTGACTAGAATTTCTCATTCCAAAGCAGATTTTGTGCAGCAATTTTAGTAGATTCTTCAGAAAAATGAAAGAAGTTTAAGAACTTACTTCAGAAGCTTAACATGCCATTCATACAAGCTGTCATTTACCAGTTCCACTGAATATATCCCTGTGGAAATATTAGATAGAATTAGCTATGCACTACAATTTTTAAAAGGCAAAATGTAGTATAAGCTCATTCTTTAAGTACAAATACTGTCAGTAGATGTAAGCAATGAGTAAGATACTGAGTCACATCTTTTCCTCAATAGTAGAAGCACTACTGAGCAGCCACAAAGGAAGAGTTCTTTCATTTCTATATGGAAAAGAAAAAAAAACACCTGCTCAAGTAAACATACTTCTCTGGCTCCAAAACCATTGCCCCTCAATCCGGTTCCCTTTCAAACTTTCCATAGCTGTAGGACTCCAGCTTGTTTAGAACCCAGTATATTTTAATCCTAGTACACGACCAACACGCTTTTTAAAAACACTTATCACACAGCTCAAGCATGCAGCATTATATTTCACAGGTTCTCTTAACAGCATTGGCAAATAGGGACAGCACCCCAGCCAGTGTATGGAGTGGAAACCCAAGAAGATGACATTGCAGTGGATGAAGCACACTCCCAACAGCTGAACAGAGCAGTGAGAAAACATGAAAGATGCATCAAAAGAATGGCTGCCCTACTGCCACCCAGAACTCATGTGCTGCTCCTCCAACTCTGCTGGTTACCATGGACTGGAACCACCCTGAAGGAGTAACCTGTGCTGGTCGTAAAGAGCTGCACTGTACCAAATCAGCAGCTGTAAAATGGTTCTTTAAAGACGTGCACAGCTCAGGACAGATGTGAAGATGGTACTAAGAGAAAGATTAGCTACTTGGCCAACCTTTTAATCATCCAGATTAGGAGCTGAGTAGTATTTGTGTGTGCTCATGAACAGCAACAGTGACACAGTTGCTCACTGCTTTCATACAGGGGACTTTAAACAGCACTACCTACAGTTGAGTTTTGTTGTCATTATTTTGTTCTTAAATAGTCAAGATCTGTTATTTGCAACCAGCTCAGATACTTTTTTTTTTTTGTTTTTCAGTTGAGGCAGTAAGAGGGAAAAAAAATTACTCAAGATCAATTAATCTAACCTGATTAACTTCTACATACTGGTTTCTGATAGTTCTTCAAGTAGAAGAAGGAATCAAGATGGATTCTCCTCACTTAAAGATGTTTGTTTATTCCACTAAGAAGCTATCCATATCCATAGGGGCAATCAAGTAAAAAAGCAAGCACAAAGACCCATGAAGCAAGCCAGAAGTGAGGAGACCAGAAAGTAATAAGAAAAACAGCCTCTCTGAAAGCAGGCCATTTCTTGCTTACAGCAACCTGACTAACTCCACATAAATCCCACACAATCTCTGGATAAAAGCAATTATATGAACAACAAAACCACTAAAGACATCAACAGAAATTATTTCACTTAATTATAAACAAAGTGTGTTTCCTTCTCCCTTCCCCATCCTCTCAAAATTATTTGATACCTTTAAGAGTTTTTTCTCTGTGAACTCACCAAATCCCCAATTTTGCATTTAGAAACAAGAGAATTCTTAGTTTGGAGGATTTATGATTCCTGTTATCCAAAAGATTAATGACACTGTCTGAAATACAGCTGAGTGTTTTAATTTGCTGATTTATTTGTTTTGCTAGTGTTAGCTTATGAAAGCAGGGTTTTCTATTTGTCTTTAAGAGTAGTTTTCAACTAGACTTTCCAGGCAGGTCTCTTGTTGTCTACTGTCAATCCTGAAAGCACATAATGTCAGAGACACTAAAGCGACATGTAAAGTAACTCCATGCAACTTAAAAGCAATCTTTGATTTTCTGGCTTACATTGCAAAAAAAAAACCAAAAACCAAAAAAGAAAATGGTGTGATGTTTCCTCACAATAGTCCCCTGAACCTGTAAGCTTCACAGTGATAACCTTTATATGCATGTAGCAAAGTAGTTTAAATTATGGGGAAAATGGCCACTTAAACAAGTACTCAGAACCAAGATCACATCATCTAATCATGGCCCTGCTAAGATGGTGACAGCTATCTCACAACAGAACACAGAACAAGGCTATAAAATCAGGAGTTATGCACAAAAGAAGAAACTGACACTGAAATTCACAGGAGCCCCACAGCTAAGAGAAGCCATAAGGAAGGAATCCAGGTGTGCTTTAAAACAAATAGCATCATTTACTGAAAAAATTAATAAATGGATTAAGTAGGACAGCGATTGTGCTTTGAAACACCATCAGTTTTATAGTATCAACCTCCACTTCAGTTAGTTATTTCCAGTTTGCTCAGGGAAACAAATATTCTTATCAGGCACTTATTTATACAGGGAGATTTGAAGAGCAGGAGGAGTTGCACAACTTCAGGCAAACAAGACAGCTCCTTGACTGGGACACAGTGCAGTTACAAGATATTCTTACTTGGTTCTGTTCAGACTGCTAGAGAAGTGGTATGGAATTACACTGTTAGAGAAAAGAGTATGTCATTTAGCTCCTTATAAATACGCAGATTTCTGCCAGAGAGGGCAGTAATGCCTCTTGCCATAAATAACATCACAACCTCCTATAGAATAGAATAAGAAATATTAGAATTAAAGAAATAGTTGAAGTATTGATTCAAAAACACCATACAGGGTGTTTGAAGGATCCCTTATACTGGTAATGTGTCAGTTTAGAAAGCTTTGGTAATTTCTTGAACCTGGGAATTCTCCCACTGGACTTCTACAGCTTCTAGAGATTCACACAGTGCTCAGTTGCAATCTTTGTAGACATTCCTAAGTCATGAACCAATGAGCTACTGAACTCATCATTCGGTGCATCAACTTTCTTGCACTCATTCACAGCCAGGCTAGATGGGGCCCTGAGCAACTTGATATGTTGGGAGGCAACCCCGTCCACAGCACAGGGGCTGGAACCAGATCATCTTTAGAGGCCCTGTCCAAACGAAGCCATTCTGTGACTACAGGGGCTCCTGGCTGCCCCTCCAGCAGTATCTATGCTATTAAGGGCCATACAGTTTTTCCACAGTCAGACTTCTTATACACCTAAAAGCAACCTCTGAAGACCACACACAGGCAGTAAAGTATCCCCCATGATTTAGTGAAGAACCTAGAAACCTGAAGTTTCTAGGCTCTTCCTAACCCTTTTAATCCACTCTCTACTGGATAGACAGTGATTAGGTTTACTGGCAAGCTGTTGTGATCAAACCTGACAGTATTAGGCTACATTAGATCAACAGGAGGTTACTACTGTGTTTAGAGCTCGGACATTTTACCACCAGCTACAGTACCCTAGCACCTAAAGATGTTTATATAAGAAGTGAACATCACTGATCAAAACAGAGGCCTACTACCTCTTCAAATCTGTCCTTACATATACACATTAAAGAACTACGTACACATTTGTTGGCATTTTAATGGTTAGAGAAGCAAATCAGACAAATAGAAGATAAAGGATTCAAGTTTAGGCTGACTTTCTAATCCAGCATTCCTCCTGTTCTCATCCTGCTCTGCACCAGATGCCTCTCATTCTTGGCTGCTGTGATGGAGCTGGCTATTGAACTGACCTACAGGAACACAACTTGATTGAAATGCATCTAAGTTCTGCTTACTGTACAATAATATGCAGATAATTCAATATGCAGTTTCCTTTGCTGAGCTAATTTAGACAAAGCCCGTATGTGGAGCAAAGAGAACAGCTAACCACCTATCTAAAAGCTAATCAATGCTTCTTATCCAAACAAACTTAAAAAGACAAAATTTTCTCTTCATTTGTATCCCTACTTCAAAGAACATATGGAGGTCAGGATCAGATAAACACCATCACAAAATAATAGAACTAACAGGAGCATAATTAAAATTGAACACTGTGTAATAACAAAGCCTTTTGATACTGAACACAAATTCCTACTCCTCAAAGCATACTGTGTGAGTGTCACCCACTGGGACATGCTCACAGCTTTTGCCCTATACACCAGGAGAGCTGAATTTCAGGTAGTTCTGAAAACTCCCCAACTCCCCCAGTAGACATCTTAAGACGTTCTTTGTAGCCATCTCACCCTAAGAGTACTCCCAGAGTTACAGTCCTGTTGTTAATTGTGGTGTGAAGGTTTGCATAACAAAAAAGAACATATTAGAGGATATACATCCTGACTTCCTTTTACTTTATAAATGCATTGTTTTATACAGTAAGAATATATATAATGTATCTATGTATTTTTTTTAATATCTATAGATATACACATACAAATACGGAACAAAAAAGATTAATAGGAAGTATTTGCTAGGAGAAATTGTTCAAACAATCTGAAGTATTTTACCTGTTTTATAACTCTGTGATCTATATATATCCCTGAGTTCCTTCATAAGTCGATCTGAAGCCTGAACTGACCCAGAGACTGCACCCTGAAACAAAAAAGAGACTCATATGAGCAAAAAATAATACTGACAAACAGCTTTATTGGCATAAGACATTGCTTTACTTCAATGTTAGTAACAATACATTGATTTCTTTACTAGTATTTGATTTTTAGAAGCTGAGTACTCTAGTCAGCAAAGAAACGAGACGCTCCCCTCAGAGCAGCACTTTAATATATATACAAACCATTACATGGTAGAGGTGCTATAGCAAAAGCTTTTCATCAGGGTAAAATGACAGGTATATTTTTCCATAAAGAATTTAACCTCCTTGGCATTTTGATTTCCAAGACAGATCCACAATACAGAGTTTACTTCTGGCTTCATCTCACACACACTGAAGGAAGGCTAAAGTTAATCCTAATTAAAGCTTCTGCATGCCAGGTTTTACTGTTTTCTCAGAATTTTACTTTCATTTGGCATGAGAACAAGGTACAGGAGTTGGGAATTATCTGCTACAGAACACCAGCTTTTGTAAGAAGTGTGAGAAGTTCAGAAAACGTACAATATTATTATTGCAGTAAAGAGAAAAGACATCAACAGCTGTGCAGAGGAAAAGCAAAGCAAATTTTAACATACCAAATATTTTGTCATGACATGTCACATTTATGCAACCAGAGCAGAAATGCTCTCTGCTCTTTTAGAGCTCAGTTTAGAATTACTTGACATCCCACTGAGAATTAAGCATACACCTTCTCTCCTCAGTCTTGCAACAGAAGATATGCCACTAAAGTAAAACCACCTTTCAGTGACCTGCATGCAAAACACAACAGGCTCTAAAATACACCAGTAATTCCCAAATTAACAAACATCAGCTATCAGGTAACTCATGTCCTCTCATATCAACAACTGCTGGATTGCATACATTCTGCATGCACGCTGAACACTGAACTTCTGTGACCTCAGCATTAACCATTCTGTCTCAATTCCATCAGCTCTAAAGGGAGATTGTACTTTTTCCTCTCAAGAAATTCATGTGTTTATTTAGAAGAACACAGTGATCAGAAATACCTACATTACTCTTTCTGTTTCAATTCCAAAGCTAATGGGAAAGCTTTTGACACTAAATCTTACATGCTACACAATTACTCTGCTTCTACATTTTGCCTAAATGACCACATCCAAGACTTCTGACGTAAACGCCAAGGAGAAAAATAGCATTACAGGATTTAAAACATGGAAAAAACCTCCAAACAAGATAAAAAAAAAAAAAAGATATCAAACCCAACCCTATTGAGTTTTAAAGTTGCTTGTAAAGTGACTTTCACTAAAAGTCAGTTTTCCAAAGGAACATTATTCCATGAGATCCATGCAATTCTCTGCTGCTGCCTGGACTTCAGGTACTTCCACTGGAAGACAGACCAACACATATGGATCATCAGCACTGTTTCATGTTTAAGGAAAAAAAAACAACAACAGAATAAAGTTCAGTTCAGTCTCTATGTGAAGCCCTGAGTGACTAGTCTGTTCTCCTACTCCGAGTCCATTAAGAGAAATAAATAGCTCCTAGCATTTTCTTTTGGATACAATGAACATCCACAGACAAATTATTTTTGGACAGAAGTTAGAATTATTTGTGGAAGAATCTGATCCTGCTAGAACCATTGGCCTTACATCTGAAATGTCATCCCTGTTTGCCCAAAATCAACAGCTGTATGTATACCTTGCTTGTAGGATCAAATTATTTCTTAGTAGGGATTAATCATCAAGTACTCCTAATAGTAAAGCCAGTTAATTGGTACTAAGACCTCCACGTACTCCTTTGTTTTTGCTGCTCAGTAACATCAGATAATATGATCAGGTTCATACTGTAATCTGCAGACTGTTCTTTCAGGCTATTCATTTTCATGTTACACTCTAATTATGTAGACTGCCTCAATTCCACTAGTTTTTCTTAACGGGTAAGCATGAAGAATGTGTTTTGTAATTAAATATGCAAATAAAGCCAACTCCTTTCAACTGACTTCACAAAATCTGCATGAAGACAGGACTCGAGAGAAGCTCAGTTTGCTGAAGGCCCTGCATACACTGTAGAATCAGACAGAGAAGGAAGGGATTACTCTTCTTTAACTGGAAATAAATACAGTTCTATGATAAAACAGTGGATGTTTACATACAGGCTGTTATTTGCAACTGCAGCCTTAGTGGATATGGTTACAGTCTGCACATATGTATTAGTGAGCCCCTCCTATAAAGCAAATTAACACTGTTTATACACTTTATTTGCTGAAAAAGGAAGAATTACATTTAAAGAGATAATACAATGCAGCATTAACTACCAGTTTACATAAAATTGTCTGTGCTCTTTCACGCTCGTGTTATGGTACTGTCATGAACACGTCGAGTTCAAAGGAGTGCAACACAGGACCGCCAAGATTTGGGCTTTTTTCAGTGCAGAGCTGAGCAGTACCTTTGCCTCATCTGCTGTATTACTTTCTGAAAGAGAGAATTTGCTTAATCTCTTCACAGAATAACAGCCACTAAGTACAAATAATGTAAAAGCAACTTAGATTGTCAAACACAACCTCTGGAATACTAGTTTCCTCCCAGCGTTTTTATTTCCATCAAATCAAGCTATTGAATTTCTGTATATAATGTTGGCAGTTCATGTAACCACATGAAACCTGTAAGCATCTTCTGTGCTGTAGTGATTTACAAAGCAAAACATAGCACACCTACGCACTCCTGAACTCCCATTGTAACTGCTGATAAACAGAACTGGTATTTAAAAAGAAGTTAAGTAGTCTCAGCAGACTGTCTCTAGCCACTGTGACCCTTTTTCCTAGGAGTGGCTTCCCACTGTGCTGCCCTCTGCTTATACAGCAACATTGAAGTTAGTCTGGATCCTCTCAGGAATCCGTAGACCACAGATCAGCAATCCGTGACCAAGAGAAGGGAGTCTAACAAGCTTAACTGAAGAAGTTTAGCATAAGAGCTTAATTTACATCCTCTGAACTGCTCTTGGAGGACACTGGAGAGGAAGCATAGGGAGATTCAGCGTTACACCTGATGGCAGCTAAATGCCACTGCTTTGAAACAAAGCCTTTGTTATCAGCGATGGAAAACTTTGGCCCAAGCCAACACAGGCGTTATGTTTTACAGAAGCACTTCTAACCTTCATTGGTATTTCAGTGACAACATACACACACATGAATAAAAATCATTCTAAAATAGATAAACAACTTCAGGAAAGCTGCAAATTCAGAACTGAGCACTCAGAAGCCAGCAGAGCTCACCTAACCGTGCAGAGATCACAGCTTTAGCTGCCTGCTGCACTACATCTCTAATGATCGCTCCTGCAGCCTCAGCTTTCCTCCTTTGCACATTCTTTGATGGCCTTCCCACTCCTCCACAACACAACTACAGGTTATCTCTTGAGTTATCCAAGGCAGCAGGCAGAAGTCACTGCAGTTTTAAAATACAGATACCAGATTGCCTGTCATCTCTCTGATCAGAGGGACATCGCCACACCTCACTACAGTACAGTAAACTGCCCCACCAAAACATTTCCAATAACTCGGCTGTAGTACCAAAAATTATTCAGTAAAACAGCAACAAAAAAGGAAATTCACACAAAATAATGAAATGAAGTCTAAAGTGACTCCAAAAGCACTGCAGAAGACGAGTTTCCTCCACCATCATTTGGTGCTCTCAGTATTTGCAGGGACGCGTACACTGCATGGAGAGAGACCTCTGAAAAGCAAGCAGCAGCAAGTCATTACAGATGCGAGTTAATGACTCTAGTTCAGGGATTTCTTTTCATTCCCAGTAAGCAAGTAGTTTGTTCTTAGAGCTATCACAATGTTCAGAGAAGGATTAATTCTTGCTTCACCTTATATATATTTAGGGCTACTTCCTGATACAAACAAGAATAGGATTATAGACACTACCAAGGGAAAAAAAGTCATTTGTAAAATAGGCAGATAGACATTCTGAACTTGTATAAAAACCACAAACCCTAAAAACTTTTAAAACTGAGCTGTGAGCCACAGAATCCTGTTTTTAACCTGCTAGGAGCATGCAGAACTGGAACTGCGTGTGTTACTTTCCTATGGGAATCTTTAGTACAGTCACTGTCTGCAACCTTCACATCAGCCAAGGAGAGAGGAAAACCTATGGACTTGGGCCAAAAAAATATATAAAGAAATTTACAAGCCTTCTGGTTGCATTTGGCATTAGTCAGAGCTGTCCGTTAAGCTTTAATCATTCCCTCTTCCAAAAAAAGCACATAAATGGGATGGGTTTTGGTTTACTTCCCTCTACTGAGGAAATGAAGTATATCAAAAGAGCTGTAGTCAGTGTGGAAAAACAGACAATGTTCAGGCAGTTTATTTCTGTTGCAGAAAGTCATGCTAAGAAAACCCTTTAAGAAAGCTCACGGAAGAACCATGCAGATTTAAACTGCTTTACCTTAGGATGCTAAGCAAGATGCTGCTGCCTTACAGATTGGGTTCCATTAGAAGTTCCATGTTTCTGCAGTGCGAAAAGCACATTTTAGTGCTACTGGGTTAGTTCTTTCCTGGGTCAGCGGTGTAACTACACTTGTCAGCTCTTAAGCACTAAGAGTAAAGCTTCAGAAGTCCATTGAGAAATAATTTAACCAGAGCAGCTATTTCTGGTGACCCACAAAAATATCACGGTTCCCCAGCAGCAGTTTAATACACTGCTCCCTGTTCTCAGCTGACCTTATTTATGCACCACCATCAGCAAGAGTGTGTTGGCACGAGAATCAACTATTATGTAAGTAGAATCTGCTGTTGTCAAACAAAAGAAATCACTGGCATTCATTTCAGTTCTATTAGATGAGGAGGGGGGGAAAAAAAATGAAAAGGCAATGGTTGCTAAATGGGAAAGAGGAGACAACAAAAGGAAACCTGCAGCTTTAGGGGGCTTTCCACACCAAGGAAGAATGCTGACACTAAAAATCTCAGTTTCACTGAAATTTAGGCAACGTAAGCAGACAATGCCATTCAGGCTGCAAGTGGTCTCATTTCTTGATTTGTAAAGACAAATATGTCCAAGTAATAAATACAGAAAAATAGACAATTTCAAAAGGTATTTGCTCAAAGTCTGAATAAACATCTTAAGTTTAAACAGAAACTGTATGTGACCATATTGCTTATGGTTAGTTGTGTCTTAAAATTCTTCTGTATGGCAAGATCAGTTTGGTGTCATGCAAAGCAGCTCTTAAATACTGAATGTTCTGCAGAACATAGAGTTATGTGCTGTTTGGGTTGGGTTTTTTTTTCAGTTCAGCAGTGGGACAGGAACAGAAGATCTGCATTTGACTAACTCCAAAAGGAATATTGCTGTTTTATTTTCTCTGCAAAGCTGCAAACCGAATCTCTTCTCCAAGTTAAAGCATCAGTAAGAGAGGAAGAAGTCTTCCCTATTCTATGTGGAGTTATTTAGTGCCAGTAGTTCACAGGAAAAAACAGACAAGATTCTGCTAACTCAGAGAGATCTAGTAGACTGGCTCAGCTGCCACTGAACACTTAGAATGTGTACAGTTTCTGCTACAAATGAAAAGAACTTTACAACAGTAATTCCCTTGAGACTTAATTTTTGAGAACAGTTTTAGATGAAATTTACTGGAAAAATAACAAAGTTTAAGAAGCAAAACTGACAAAGCTAGTTACTCTGGAGAAACAAAAATAATCAGGTGTTCCCTACATACCAATCCTAAATCCTATTCCTTCCCTAAACACGTAGAGGCCTACAGCTCACACCTGACTGCTACTCGCATTCTCAACAATTACTTGAAGAGAAACAGCACATCCAGTGCCTGGACAAGATCTACACATCTCCTAACTTGCCAAATAGCATTAAAAAAGATACATATGGAAGAGCTCAAACAGCAGAGGTCACCACTTCAAGCATATTCATTAAGTGACTTAAAAAAAAATCCTACAGAACCCTTACCTTCAGTTGAAATTGGTCATGAGCAGAAGTATTGAGTTTCATGTCTTTTATACATAATAAGCCTCTGTGAAACACAAGTTTTCACTTTTTGGACGCCAGCCTAAGTAACAAATGTTGTATGACATCACTCCTTCTTATGTGCATCTTTGAGCCAAAAGCTTCCCTTGAGCTCAGCGTTAACGACATGGTGTTTCTCAGCCTATCGACAGTAACTTAAAATCCACACAAGTCCCTGTTCACAGTTTTATGTCCTCAGGATCACTGCCATGATAAAGCTTGCTTTATTTATGGTAAAAGAACTTTCAGCACTTTCCCAGAAACTTTCAAGATCTCATCTGCATGGAGAATTACTGCTCATAACAATAAGTACCAAGCAAGAAACATAAGGGCAGCCAAATAGATGCCTCTGGAAATTGGATGTGCAGTTAAATACCGTTAACAAGTGTGAAATATGGATTCATATATAATAGCTGACACTCCTGAAAAGACAGAAGATGCTTCTTTCTCCAACAGGCCAATGCCACCCTAATCCAGTTTGACATCAGAAGTTACACTAGCATTCTCACAGACTGGACAAGAGTGCTTTGAAGCAGTTTTTCTACCTTCGTGGAATGCTGATTCTTAACTAACTTCATACACCAAAGATTTTGATAAAAAATGAGTCCAGATTTTTGTCCTATGTGTGCTAGAAGTTGTCTATATGTTAATTTATCTTTAAGTGTGTAGCAGCAGGCTTTATTTCCTGAAAATCATTTCTGTTTTAAGGCCAGGAAGACGGAAAGGAAAAAAATACTTCATTAACTCACATTTAAGTGATCTTGCCTTTGATTTTTTCTGATTTTTTCTAAGATTGCAAGGTTCTCTTTTTCAATGCCTTCATCCTCGGATTTCTTCCCATCAACTGGTTCCTCCTCCTTCATATCATAGTGATCCAGATCTTCAATGTCCTACAGGGCAGAGAAAGATTCCTTGTTAACAGCTATGCTCTTCACTCAAGGAAACTCTTTAAGGGCGTTTACGGGTTCAGTCAGCACACTGCACAGCACTACATATCAGTGACTGCAGTGATTGCTGGATGCCATTTCTGTTTTGCTTTGACCTAATTCATTCAGCCAACAGTATTCACGGGAAGCATAAGGAACCCTTACAATACAAATGAGAGCCAGATTCACAACCTGCCTGTGATTATAAAAACAAGCACAATTAAACCTCTATGAGAAATGAAGATTTCCCATAGAAATAGTAAATTAGCCTATTGAAGTGGGTAGGTAGGTAGAAAACTGGAAGCTAAGGAATTCTTAAGTCCATTCCAAAAGCATACAAACTTAGCTATCTCCAAGATGCTTACAAAAACAGACAGTTTTTCATTTTAGAATCCTAGCTATTTTACGCTTCTGGCACAGGGTGATGAACACACCTGGCAGGGCTACAGCAGCCCTCCAAGAAAGCTAAATAGCAGAAAACAACTTGTTTTTTATTCAAAGTGAACATTCTGGCTGATGATTAGATGGAGCAGCTTGGGAAATGCAAGACAAGACAATTTCATACCTCCAAGTATCCTGAGCACATGATCCAACATTTCAGTTCTGAAACAGTCCTAAATTTTTTAATAATCTTTTCTGTTGAAGTTTAGGGAGACTATATTTCACAGTTTTGGCTTAATAATTAGCCAGTCACCGCAGAGCACAATGCCAGTATTCCACTGGATTAGGATAACAATCTCATATGCATACATACTTCACCCATATCTTCCTCCTCCTCCTCCTCCGACGTAACTTCTTCTGTCGTTCCATTCTGCAATGTAACAGGGAGGTTACTGCATTAAATGCACACATTCCTTTCTTTCGAAAAATCAGGAAGTCTTCCAGCAAACAGTAAATATGAAAGTTACATTTATCAAGGTCTACGGAAGATTGGAGTTTAAATGGAAGGATACACAAAGATGCTTTCGTGGAACATGACAACGAAGAAATACTTGGATGAAACAAAAATAAATAGAATGCCACAAATTCACATTAAGTTCTAAATGGAAACTTAAAATCCAGGTAAAGACATCCTAGTTTTGAGACAGCAGTGACATACAATAAACAAGTGGGTTATAACTCATGATGCCTTAAACCATGAAAATGAGATCACAGCTCTGACTGAAAAGCACACACACACACTAGAGCTCTATAAATTCATGGTCCTTGGCCACACTACCTGGAACTACTGCTACACCCACCAACATTATATAGCCACTGTTATTACATTATCTGATGACATTCTAAAGCAGTACACTGGGTTGGTTTTTCAGAGCTTTCCATTTCAGGATACCACTTCAAGCTCAGGAAGTTTGAGCTGCAGAAATAGTTGGAAGCATTATATCCTTCTCCTCTATTTACCCTTTTTTTAACAAGTAAGGAATGCCCCTACTGTACACAATGCAAGGTACTGGATGGATCTTCTGTCTGACTTATCAAAGCCTCTTACTTAACTTGAAAATTATCCAAAATTTCCAGCTGTGAAACTCTTTCATGATTTAAATTTAGAGTTTCAGAGCATAAACAAGGCTCTTCAATGAAGCTGCTTCCTAATGTTACAGACCTTGGAGTTGCACAGCCATGTGGGTGGCCAAGAGAGAAGAACTATAGCATTACTGTTTGGCAGAAAACCAAAAATCAAGCAAGTTATCTGCCATTATTATAGTATGGTCACCACAGGAAAACCATCTGTTACACTAAAAGAGTCTTTAGAAATTGTCATCTTAACATGTACAAGCAAAAGCAGACAAAAATCCTATTAAAAATACAAAAACAACATGCTCACTGACAGCTACCAGTTCTGTTTTCAGCACAAAACATTTTAGTCAACCAGAACATTTAGCAGCCTTTCACAACTCTCAATTTGTCAAGTGCACAAGAAGTAAACAAGACACCTCAAGCAGATACTTTCTGCCCAAAGCAGCACACGGTCCTGATATCCTACAGCTCTGCAAGGGGCTGAAAAGGAAGGAAAGCATCAGTAGCAAATTAATTCAAGTGCACGTTGTAAAATGTATACTCTTCATAAAGCAGCATACAGTGTTTTGTTGTACGAGGCTTCAAGGCAAGGCTGTATGTGGCACTGGGCAGCCTGGTCTTGTGGTTGGCAACCCTGCTACATTGCATCACATCTAAGTTCTGGCTCACACAGAAGTTTTCAGCATTCCACTGTAATCTTTCTTAGAGTTGAAAAAATAACTCTTTGATTTCCATAAAGCATCCTCAGGTTTAACTTGCCTGTCCAGCTGGTAACGGCTGATCTAACATTTCAACATCTGGATGCTGAGGAAGATTATACAATCTGCAGAGGTCACATATTAATCGCTTCAGCTGCTGGAGAAGCTATAAAAAAAAGAAAACATGAAAGCATCTATTTAAACCAAGCCACAGAAGAACATATTTTGAAGTATCTTTGCAAGTTGGTATTAACTTTCAGTCAACCTATAGCATTTAAGTCTGCAAGTACTAGAATAAAGACACCTCTTTCTGTCTGCAGTTGTCGTAATAACAGCCACCACAATGGGATACCAAAGACACAGCAAGTTAAAGATGGCTTCTCTCTTTCTTCTCGCATCACGCTGAAAAAAAAAGCAGTGAGCAAAAGAATTATCTGCTCTGGCAGTGTAGTTCATTGCAGGCACAGATCTCAGAGCCACAAATCACTTGGGAACAATCAAAGGGCTGTATTCCTCAGGACATGCTGGTGCATTCCACTTTCCTAGTTTAAAGAGCAACGTTTTAAAAACAAAATCCAGCTAAACCCACACACCACATCCTGGATCCCTCTTCAGGGCACAGCAAGGCAGCTCCAGAAGCAAACCTAGAAACACTGGCACACAGTAATCACACAGCACTGCAGCAACTTGCAAGCTTCCAGACAGACCAATTCCTAATGCACTGCAGCACAAAAGCACAAATTTCATCATAAACAGGGAGGCAGGAACGTGCAGCTGAGAGGAGGGATCCCCTTCCTTGACAGAGGTCTGCAATTCAGGGTTAGCTCAATGCAACTGAAAAACTGCAGGTTAATTTCTAAAGCAAAATACTTGATACCAGTCTTCCTTCCTGCTACATTTTTCCCCTCAAAGGAATTCATTTCACACCCTTGCTCCTACAGCCATGGATCACCTTAATCATTATCCTTTATGCTTCGTTCATATGTATGAAAGAATTATAGGACAATTTGGGCCAGAAGGCACATCTGGGAGTCAACCCCATGCTCTAAGCAGTGCCTAGCATGATTTTGTATGTGTCAGTGGTAAACAAAGAGACATATCAAAAGGGGCAGCAGATTTCTGTCTCGTATTAATAATTTAAATGCATTTCCTGGCTAACTTAACATGCTTGGCTAACATGCAAGTATCGTAGGAGAGTTTTTACCACATCAAAATTTACCATGTCAAGTGAAAAGCTTCAACATGCACAGCCTGTCTAATGTCCATCTGAAGAGCATGCTTTTCAGTTTCCCAAACAGCTGATAATCAGAAGTCGTAAAGCAAACAGAAAGGGCAGAATAATACCAAAGGACTTCAGAGATCTGATGAAATGCATTCAGCACATTTGCTCTGCTGAGCTCCTGGAGAGCTTAATGCCATTTCTCATTCAGCATTTTAACTGTTTTAACAGTAACCTTTATTATGAGTTTGAAGCAACATGAAACAACACACCTTTAGCTGAAGTTAAGTGAAAACTGGTTTACAGCTTTAAAAAGAAAAAAAAAGCAAAACACTAAGTTGATATAAATTAGCTTTGGCATTCATTTCTGCAGGCAGTTCCTTATCCTTTCTACCCTAGCACAGGAAGGGCGTGTGCAAGCTGCTCAAACTTCCTTGATGAGGGTGTAAAGGGTAAAGTTGGAAGGGAGAAAAAACACTCTGTACCCACAAACTCAAGCCTTTTGACCCCAAAGTCTGATTTTGTAAAATAACCTTCTCTATTTTGTCTTCATTTTGATATTACACGCTGTGGGGCTGATTCCTGAGAAGCCAGTGGGCCATCCACAGGTGCTACATCAACTCACCACTTTTTAAATGGGCAAGTACAATTCTGGTATCGGAAGCTGCTTTGTTACAGCAAACATCAGTGGTCTGTGCCTGCATGCAATTCAGGGCAGCAACTCCCACATATTTGTGACAAACATTTTCCACGTGCAATCTTGTATACAGGTAAGCTTTAGTCTGAAGCTAACAGTCACATCAGCTTCACATTGATCTCCTTCTGTAGAAAGGAGTTTCTGAAGAAAGGTGATTTGGCTGAGCTTTCCACTATTAAACCGCCCTATGTCTCCTTAGGCAGAGGTCACAGACCAAAAACCTGTATTTAGCATTTCCTTAGCTCTCTTCTTGCTTCTATAGCTGATGTAGTTTCCATGCAAAGAAAACACTAAAAGTGCTATTTTCCCTCATTGAGTTCTGATGCATTTCTCTACTTATTCTCAGAAAGCCTGAAACTTTTTGGGGCTGAGACGTGACTACAGTGAAAAGCATTAAGTCATCTTCCTCTTTTTGTTTTAAATCTTTTGGATTGCTTTTTACGTGCACTTTTCTAGAAGAGGAAACTCATGCTTGCAAAGACCCCAAAATAAACTCTGAACTGAACCATTAATGTGAAAAAACTTGAAACAAAAAAAAACGTAAAGCAACCAGAACTCACCAGAGTATTGCTCTTCTTAATATCTTCTAGACGCTCCAAGACTGAAGTCAGGTTTGGGTCATCTGATTCTACAAACCATATTGGTGATGAAGAGGGGTAAGATTCCTGTTATTAAAAAATAACAACGAATGAACAAAAAAGTTCAAAGCTTTTAAAGCTCATTCACATCCAAACTTTGGCAGTGCAGTAACATCTCATCTTACCCTAAGCTGGGTAACATGGAAGAAAAGTAACACAGTAACTTGAGGCAACTCAAGAGAAGTCAAAGGAATTCCAGATAACTGGTTCTTCTAGTATTACACTGTTCTCATCTGGATCAAACAATGGACTTTCGTAAGAAAGTACTGAAAAGTTTAAAGTCCAGAGGGCAAGTAGAGCAGAAAGAAGCAGCATAGAAATTCAGTAGAGATGATGACTATATAAAAAAAAAATACAGAATTACAACTAGAACATATCAGAGCATGGATATAGTTTTATTCTATTTTTTCACAAGAATACAGATTCCTCCAAGCAGTATCTATGACAGCAACAACACATGGAGGCTTAAGACCTCCTCTGGATTACTCAAACTGTTCAGCTCAAATAGCGTCGACTCTCAGACCACAGCAACACAGTTCAAACTTCCTGCCTTCAAGGCAGGCAAAGGACAATGCCAAAAATGCCTTTTTTTTCTTTGCACTATCAGGTAGCAAAGCACCATACCTTGCCATTGTTGAAGGTCATCTCAAACCACCGTACGCACTACGCACACCAGTAGGTACTACACACACCAATGGATCCCTGCAGTTGTTTGGCAAGCACCAAAATGCATCCTACTGACAGTGAGCGCAAGTTCATAGGACTAGCAATCCATCTCATTTTACACAAGCAGCCATGGTCAGAGCACACACAGCACAGAACAGATGTGGCCCACAACCACTTGCAATCCATGACAAGCAGCTTTTCTGTCACTAAACTGGCACAACAGACAGCCTTTCAAGAAGTGCTTGCAAGACCCTCGTTGCTCCTTTCTCCGCCGGCAGGAGACCAGGGGCAAACCTAGAATAAGATGGTTGTTGTCTGCAGACCTTATCTGTCCCTAGTCTGGAGGGCCTATCAAATAATCTTCAAAAACACTTACAGCAAATCTTTCCTCAGACAAGGACATGACTTGCAGCTCAGGTCTGACGAGCAAGAAACCCCACTGTGTGTTTTATCACACCACAGAGGCTACTTGAACACGCTGATGCCTTCTCAATGAATGACAATCCTCCTCATTCCAAGTCCTGCCACATGCAAGGAAACATAGCAGGACTTGATGCTGTCTGCCTTATGAATGTACAGCATATATAAATTACTATAAGCCCCCAAAACACGTTAAACATTCATTTTTAGCCTGCTTTAGCTTTTGAAACACAAACAGAAACCATGGTTTAATCTGAAAGGCTTCTGTTAAGCACTCAAATATATCAGTACTCATATATATCAGAAAAGTCATAAGTCTAACTTCCAGCTCACAGGAACACTTTTTAACTCTGCAGATTTGCCATAGAGTATGTTCTTTTACCCTAATGTAAATGGCACCAAATTCTTCCTTCTTTAAGTAACACATATTTATGGAAAAGCTGAGCCTCGTGCAGCTATGAGTCACTGTATTTTGAAATAGAGAATTCACACACAAACTTCAAACAAACATCCTGACCCTGAGATACAAACAGGCTGATGAGTTTGTAATACCAGCGTGCAACAAAAAAATGGAGCTTGTGGTTTGTGAGGTCGAAGAACTGAGCTGTACTACAGCCAGTATTGTTGAGAGTTAACTCGGCTGTTTCCTGTGTCTGCATCCTATGGAAAGGAGAGATGGATTTCACATTTATCATGTAAGAAACACAAGCTTCCCAAACATGAAGACATAACTCATGAGAACTAACCTAGAAGAACAATTCTTTTCTACTAGATACCTGCTGTTCAAAATACTAATTATTAATATTTCCCAGTGACTAGAAACAAGATTACTTTGGTCCTATGACTGCACAGAAGACACAGCTTCAGCGTTGCTGCGTGTCAAGCTTAGCTGCACAAGCATCAACCACATTATTATCCATATTAAGTTGTTAAGCTCTTCTAGGCCACTGCTGTAACACGGCATTTTCCTGCTCTCTACAATTAAACGCAAAAATTCGTCACAACAGAGAAAGGCTAAACGTTCAGATCTGGGCAGCTTTCTCAAGCTAATGCAGGCTGTACAGCTTGCAAAGCTAATGCAATTGCTCAGGAAGCCATGACATGCTGGGATGACATCACACCTAGCGTGCACTGAGGCCTGAGGACAAAGGCTGGATGTTTACAGCCAAGCCAGATAGAATTACAATTCATGGGCTCATCACTTCTACAGAGTCTTTGTATCAACACCAGGACAGACTGGGAGCTTTGTCAACACCAACACTTCTGGTGCTTCTGTTGCAGAATACAGCAAAAGGATTGAGTCTCATAATAAATGTACCAAAAAAACAAAAACAAAGAAAGAAAAGCTCCACATTCCTGCCACTGGAACAACTGGCATTACCATTAATTACCCAACAAGGCTGTTCTACTTGCACTGCTCAATAATCTTCACCTAGTTTCACAAACCCCCAGCAATACTGTCCTGACGTCAGCATGAGACTTCAGCTGCTTCTCTATTTCTACAACACTGTTTCCAGTGTGAAGTTACTAAATTAAAAAGCAAACCCCCAGCCCACAACCCTCCCCTGGCCAACCCAACCCCACAACACCTTGCTCACATCCCTGAGACGGCCACAACCTGTGCACAACAGCTGCTACACCTAACACAGGAACACAACATGCCCACACATTTTATTATGATGAATGGTCAGAAAATTCACTTAAACCTACATCTTCAGCATCACAGCTTAAAGTAACTGTTACTCACTGCCACTTCTTGATTTTCTTTGATTTTTTTATAACCTTTGATTGAGTGCTATTTTTTTTTTTTCTTCTTTGAAATCTCCTTAGTAAACTGGCTAAATAAAAGTCAGCCAACAGCATTCCATTTCCTAAGCTTTGGCAGAATCTCCATCATTGACAGAAATCAGTACCATTCTTTTTACATCTTTTTAGAACTTAATTACAAATTTTCCCTGTGTTTTAATTAGGAGTTCTCTGGGAAGCTCTTTTCTTACCAAGACATTCAGAAATCACCATTTATGATGCAGCCCAAAGGACACTGAACACATTATGGTATTTTGACACTTCATTTTCACATTTAGAGAAAAAATTGCACTTCTACATATGAAAGAATTCTAATTTCCTTGATAAACTAACAGAGCAGCAATGCTGTTTTACATAAAATAAGTATATGCAGTGGGAGGTTTAAAAGTCAAATTTAAGGAGGGTGTGGAGGGGCATGGTGAAGAGAGTAAAGCCCTTACCCACCTGCCTTTGATCAGCAGAACACCTGCACTTTGCTTTCTTTGTGGATTTGAAGACTGCACAGGACATACCATTACCTGCTGCATGGCTAAATGCACATCAACAGCAAGACACACTTTATTCACTGGAGTTCAGCCACAGAGAGATCCTTACCTACCCCAGAAAGCAAGCTTCTGTTAGCTTTAATTTTCTTACAGTCTTCCTGAAGTCACAGACCAACATCTGTACCAAAGCATGAACTTTGAAAGGAACCTACATCAACTGACTAAAAACCACGCATCTTTTAAACACAGAAATCACTGCAATACCACCTTGAAGTTCAGTGACTGCAGCCTATGCTGCCAGACAATCCCAGACAATACTGAGTGCTCTGCTCAGAGCTCCAGACACTGCGAAAGCTCAAACATCTTCACAGAGGCAGGTGACAGAATGCCACAGCCCTTATCCTATGCAGGTTCTGCTCACACGTTCATCACTCCATCACTGAATACCTTCAGAAGCACATCATAACACACTCATGGCTTTCCTCTCCAAAACATTCTCCAGAGAAGGATGCAAATGTAGCAGAGCGTGCTGCTTCAGAATTGTTTATGTTATTAAATACAGCCACAGCAGAGAAGTCAGTGTCGAAGGCACGTGCCTGGCAGAAGGGAAAGGCCATCACAAATTGCATCTCTGTGGAGGTACCTGTAACAATCACAAATTGTTCCAAGCAAAAATAAGCACAGCTTTCTGCACAAACAAGTCCTGTTGACTGCAGAAGGCTACCAAAGAAAAACAGAGGAAGGGAGAAGGCAGTGAAGATCCCCAGGAAAGGCTTCACTAAATGCTGCCTTCCATCCAGCACATACAACAATCACTAAGCTTGTGACATGACCTAAGCTATGTCTGTGTTACATCCATGGCTCTATCTGGGCACACACACAGCTCACGCATACATCATTACCTTAGAAGAAGCCATAACACACACAAGCAAAGCAGCAATGACAAAACTTTACTTTAAATGGTTACAAACATGAATGCAGATGTGGCATCACAGCTCATATGCTTCTTAGGAACAAGTCTTCGCACTTAGTCAGTTCTTCAGACTATTTTGTGTACTCAAGATGTCCCACCTGCTGATTCTCACATGTGGAACTGCACAATACCTTTGGAAAATGAGCCTTAGTGGACTGCTTTATCAGCTGCTTAACAACTCACCCCATAAAGGCAGCAGGTTGTATGCTGCCCAGCATGCCACATCCACACACAATTAAAATATCAACTGAAAGCATAAATGCAAAACGGTCACTTTTCTGATAAAAGCACAGTTACTTATCTTTATTTTGAATAAACATTTTATTCTTCAGGTCACCACCATAAGGCAATATGCCATCAATTCATCCACACAAATTCACAGGAAATGCCCTTAACACTTCTGTAGGGACCCAAAGTCAAATGCAGCAGGTCTCTGCTCAGCCCTGAAGCTACACTACAAGTAGTTTTGCTGACTGCACTGCACATGACAGCTGTTGAGGAGCAGTGTGAGGTCTCCACAGATGGAAACTGCTGTTCAGGATCAACACAGAGAGTGAGCTAAGTAACATTCTTTTGCCAGTATCATTGACAGATGTATCCCTGTGTGCCTGTATTCTCACCTAACAGCTGTCAGGGAACGAGTGTTTGAAAGCTCACAGTCCCAGTGCATTACACAAGCATTCAAGCTGGCAATGGTTAACCCAATAAGAAGCTGGACACATGCACTGATGAGAAAGATGCTCTGACAATCTGATTCTGCAGTACTTTGCTTTCACCACTAGCAGAGTACCTTAAGTACCAAATTTCTGAAGGAATTTCAGTTACTGGAAACTATCAACTTAAAATCAAGAGTTGTTAATCACCTGTTTTTGAAACGATACCTCTTCTGAATGCATTTATAGGCACTATCAAGCCCAGTATGGCTTCTAATGAGGTTAGAAGCAGCAGTTATAGCTAAGTTCCAACACGCCATGCTCTACCCCTGCCTGACTCTTCCCGGCAGATGTGCTCTTGCCTTTAGCACTTTGGACATGCAAAGCCCAATGACACTTCTGCTGCCACCCAAAAACCCAGGCTTACCCTTCCTCCTCTCCAGTCTCTTTATCTTCAGAAGTGCAGGTCTTTCAAGCATTCAGTCAACCCACTTCGTACCAATGAAGGCACGGTGCCCATTCCCCCTCACAACCAAGAGCCTTCCTCTTTCCTGCAGCCCCACAACAGGCTCCAACCCCTCACACCCACTGGGACTGTGACTGCTGCTAAGCCACCTACCTTCAGGTTACTACATTTACAGTCACTTGTTCTCTTCTTTGAATGTGGATTTCCAGTATTGTGGAGTTCCACCAACATTAACCATTAGGAAGCTAAACAATTCACTCTTACCACAGACATTTCCTAGCTCAAAATTCAAGGAAACCCCTGACACCTTGAATATCACTGCAAAGGAACACTTCAATTTTCTTCCAACACCACTATGCAAGTTCCAACAGAGCGTATCTTCCCCCCCCCCTTCTGAATACTCACCAAAGAAGCTATCAGAAAATCTGCAGTTGTGAAACACTCTCTCTCAGAGGGGTTAAAACTCAGAGCTCTGGGATGAAGAATACTAAACTTCAAGAAATCCTGTGCTTGGTTCTCTGCAGTTACTTCAAACACCATTCAGAATGTCTTGCATGCATGAGATAATGAGAAAGGTAAAGCATGTAGAATCATGACTTTAATACCACGCTCAAAGACTACCGCTGGAAACAGGAAGCTGGCAACACATGGGCTAACAAGTATGCTTATTTCCAGCAAGGATCAGCTGGGAGCTGCTCTGTTCCCAGTAATTCCAACCACACTGAATGCTGGCTGACGTGACATCTGAATGTTACACACATCTCCTTACTGTAAGCAGCCATTTAGTTTTCCAGCTGCCTTCTGGGAGCAGGTGACAGTCATTTTCACTTCTGCAGAGCTTACAGCTGGAGAAATACAGAACGTTTCTTAAATCGTAAACTATCAGGTCTATTAGAGATGATCTATTACCGTTCATAATCCAAAATAAATAAACGAACTTGAGCCAGGAACTCAGGGTTTCATAACCTTTCAATATAGAGGCTATACAGAGGCAAACAACCTGACACTGCCCAGCAGCGGTTCACACTGAAGCAAACCTGAAATAGCAGTTATTTCTGTTTATCAACCTCTACAAACATCTGTTCCTATTCAGAAGTTTTGACCTTCTTTGTTGCTGCTTTTCAAATGATTCAAACACTATCCAGAGAATTTCTCCACATTTCTATCTTCCATCCTCCCGATAGGAACTGATGTTACAAATGAGCTTTCACTCCAGTTAGACTGCTGGAGTCTGCTTCTCTCAGCTTAGTTGTCACTGTAGCAGATCAGACACTGGCATAAGCCCACTGGATCAATGCTGGCTCAGGAATTCCACACACAAGCATCCCTGAGCACCAATGAAAGCCCAGACAGTGCTTGGCAAGCAGCTCCCCATCAGCAGTGCTGGCTTCAGCAGTCTTCCCCAGCATTCACTCATTCCTTTGCCCTCTGTTATGCTGCTACAGCTGTCTGTGCAGCCACACAGGGAACCAGACTGGGAAATTATCCAGATCAACAATGACCCAGTAAAGAATTTCCATGTGCCAGCCAGGTCCTTCACCCAGTAAAGTCAGTTCTGGCCACCTCACAATTTACATAGCCTTTGCTGTCTGCTGCCAGCAGGATTACCAAGCACACAGGACACAATCATACTTTGTTCTTCCTATCAGCTCTAATTTTTAACACTAATTTTTTTATATTGAAGGTACCAAACTATCAATGAGCAATATCCATGGTAGAATATAGACCAAATGCCCACAAATTTATTCTCATCCATGTCTCACGGGAAGAAGTTCCATTATGTGAGCACAAAAGATCAGCTCCATCGATAACTCCTGATGTCACAGCGTTCCACTGCAGACAGATTGCCATAAAGGATCTGGAACTGCAACTTTATTTTGAGAACAGGACACGCTTTACACACTACTCCCTTTCTCACACTGCACTGACAGAAAGCTTTGACAGAAGAGTCGGAATTTTATCCCTTCCTCAATGAAAAAAAAGTAATGAGAAAAAACTAAAAACTAAAAAAATCAATCAATCAATTCTAACAGCGCATCCTCTTCCTTCTTTCTGGTGGCATAAGAAGATTAACAGGTAATGCCAATTGTTAACACTTCAATTTTGACACTATCCACTAAGAAAAATCATAAAGCCATGACAGATGCCAACTGAAAATTGGTGGCAACACAAATCAAACAACCAACACAAACCATGAGATGACTCTTAAGAAGTGAATGAGTGACCCCAGTCAAAGTTGCAGCTTCTTTAAAGTCACAGAAAAATCAGAAAACTCATGAAAATTACCAGGTATCTTTCTGTCTTGGACAAAAGCCTCTCAAACAGTGAACAAAGAAGCGTGCTGAGCAAAGAGAATATAATTCTTTTCCATAAAACTTCTTCCAATTATCGAAAGGCAGAGAGAGCTCCTGTGAGGACAACAAACAGCCCCAGTTCTGAAACAATTACATAAGTAATTCATGTAAGTAGCCTATTTGGAGTAAGTGCTATTTCTTAAAGCCTCAACATATGCTAGCACTGATATGTGAAGCCCACCACTGTGGCATTCTAGGATATTTTAGGCACACTTCACACCTTATACAGGGAAGAGTGCAACCGGCCTGCAAAGTCTGCAGTGCTGGCTGCAGCTTTTCACACATAGCACAGCTAAGCTGTAGCATCAGAGAGTTAAGTCCTACGTCTTCTAGAGATAAACCATTCCTCCTCCTCACAGTATTTCTTTTCCAATTACAGCCTTGGTATAGAAAGAGAAGAACACTCAGTCTTTGCATGTTGTTTTGATAAATAAGACCGGACAATTTCTAGTGTACAAGCATTATCTTTCCTAAGTTACTGGAGTGCCTTCCTTAGAACTCAAAGTATACCTAATTAATTCTAGTTAGAGAAATATGTGTTATCCAGGTAGAGTTGTGTATGCTTTTATTTAGTCCTTGTAACCACACGCTGCAAGACAAAGGTTTCAGCCCTGCTATGGAGTGCCTAGTCACGTTTAAAAACATAGCTGTGGTTTGAATTGGAAGCCTCGTTCATTATGCGGTTAGTTCTGCATACAAATAAATAACCTCCTTAAAAGTCTGTCAGCTGCCCAGGCATTAGCTAGGAGTGTGTTTAATATTGAAACCTCGTGCCTTTTAAGAATTATACGATGTTCTAGTATACTCACTTTCAGTACATAACTTGCCAAAAGCTTCAAAGGTGACATCTTTTCATCCATTCTCGATTAGAAGGGAAAATGAAGTTTCCTCCCCTCAATTGCAGTTATCTATACGCAGGAACCTTTCCAAGTATCTTCCAACTCTGATTTTGCAGCAGGGTATTTTTCATTAAAGCAGGAGATTTTTCTCTCCAGCAGGGAAGCAAGTGTATAGCAGAGTCAGCCTGCTCACATGGACTGAAACTGCTGATGTGTGAAGGATATCATTACATGTCACAGCCCTGGATCTGTTTGGGTGCAAAATCCACTCCCACAGAGAGCTGGCACAAACCCTATTCCTACCTACAAGAGGTACTTTAAGGACTCAGAATTCCAGTGGAAGTTTTGTGTGCAACTGGAATGATACTTTAAATACATGCTGTGAACCTCAACAATAGTTAATTAATTATTAACTATTATTAAATATTATTAACTAATATTAAATATTAATTAATTAATATAAATATATATATATATTAAAAACGGTATTCTTTTTCCGGGGGAAAAAAACCAAAAATGTGCTCCTTTGTTTTTTAGAGTCCAAAGCAGCCTTGCTATTGAGAAGGGGGGAGAAAAAGCTAAAGATTGAACTGTACCACACCTTGGAATACTGTGACTTAAGTTTCATAAGGTACCAAACAGACTGCAAATTGTAAAAACACTTACCTAAATGATCAGTAAGTAACACACTACTGTAAGGCACTGATTTGATACTACCTCATAAAATACAATATATAGTCTTGGCAAGGACACTAGCTTATTGAATTCAAATGGGATACTACTGCTATGTGAAAAGAACCTGAAAAGGAAGAAGAAAAAAAAAGGAAAAAACACAACCAGAAATCAGACTCCAGAACAGAGACACCACTGCTGGCACAACAGAAAGGGAATGTGAAGGTGCACAGCCTGAACAAGTTCAATAATCAGACAGTTCTGAGGCACAAGAAGCAATGTTTCTGACAGATGACTCCACCCTACAGTGTCTCTTAAAATCATCAAATTAACCATTTAAATTCCAACACAGGTAGCAAACAGAAAGGAGGCAGATTTAGAAAATGTTTGTTTGTCACTTCATTAAGTAGCAGAGCTATCAAGCAAAACACATCTCCCTACGCAGTCAAGCACTGCTCAGTAGCACAGGTAGAGCAGTCCCAGGGCGCTGCAGCAAATGCAACCGTGGCAGTTCCACAAACTCATACTGCAGACACTCAGGATATCATCTTAGAAATTCCAGGGCTGATTCCTAGTTGAGCTGTGGAATTCAGTCTAGGGCACTGGTGGAGGAGATCTATGCAGTTCCTAAGCAGATTCTCCCTCACCTCTCCAGGAGACTGTTTGCTCTGTCCTCTGCCTTCTCTCTCTAGATCCAAGAAAATAAAGGGATCCGTTGTGAGAACTGGAGCAACTGAGTAACCAAGTCTCTTTTCAGCCACGGTGCAGAAGCTGCTGGAAGCTCCCTTCCCTACCAGATTATTCTCTATCCACCAACTTCAGTGCCTGTACACACTGCTAGACAGCTTTCACTTCAGCTGAAATACTGAGGTGCCTGAATAAAACCAACCAAAAAAAGGTAATTATTGAGTCTTGCACTTCTCTCCCCCTTAACAGCATCCCTAACTGCCCGGATGCTCCAACCCATGTAAGCTCTTGGTGAGTACAAGAAATAGCCTCAAGAATTTCACCATTATTGTAGAGGTTAAACTTCTAGGAAGCAACAAACAACCAAAGTTACCTATGTGCACTGCAAAAGTAAACTGTTAAGGTAGCAGCATCTACTGCAGAGGGTGAGTGCCCTCCCCAAAGAAAACATTCACCAGTATCTTTATAGCCTTACCAGCTTTTTTTAGCACCATAATTTCAAGTTATAGCTCCCATGGTAACTTGATTCAGCTCTCCAGAAGCTCTGCAGATCAGTTGAAGCACAGCAAACTAGAGCTACACCTTTCCAGTTTACAGTACCTACAGAAATAAACCGGAGGCAAGCAGGAACCTGGGCCAACAGATTCATTGGCTGGGGGAGGAGGAGGAAGGAAAAACTTCATAGTGAGCTCTAACACCTCAGTCCAAAGCCCAGGACACAAGTCCAGCAGTTATCATTCTTTTTGACTCTCCCAGGAGCTTCTCACTTGCCTCTTGTGAGCCACCCCCTGCATCCGAAGCTGCCCTCTCCCACTTATTTTTAGCAGGTAAGTAAATAGCCACCCACCTCAAAGTGCCAAAAATTAATCAACACTGGAACAACCAAGCTGCTTGCAGGCAACTGTGAAACACAAGTTTCAAGAAGTTCACGAACAACTTCTTTTTAAAGCAGAAGTCTTGCGTCTGTAGTTTGAAAAAATCTTTTCCTGATCTTTTTTGGAAGCAGATATCACAGTTCTGACAGCACACACAAAGTCTCCTGATTTCTAGGGCAAGTGACTGCAGTAGCCAACTGCAGTTGCAATTTCCTCAATAAGACACGACAAGGCCAGGAGTGACCTCAGCCTGTATCTCGCTGTATGGCTGGGGCACACCTCAAACCAAGGCTGTAAGCAAGAGGGCAGAGTTCTATATGGAGCAAGAAAACTGCCTCTGAAAATACTTCGGGCAGAGAAGCGTCAGAAGCAGAAATGCACCACAGCACAAATCCAAAGCACCAAGCTCTTCAGGCCTCCCTCCTAGGCTTCCCTGTCAGCTGTCACCTGACAAGGAATAACGCACTGAACTCGGCTGCCAGCTGAGGACACAGTTATCAGACCTTCCCCTTAGTTCTTAAGGAAGAGAGTTAGGAGAGTTGTGATCATGCTGTGGGGAGAAAACAGACAGGCTGCTCCCCAGCGAAACACTTTCTATTACATAAATAATACTTGAGAAAAGCTGCACAATCACTTGTCTGATGCACTGTATCTAAACACAAGAACATTGATGTATTTGGCTGACTTTACTATTAAATGACATCTCAGGCTTTGCAAGCGTATGGGGTAAAGCAGGCAGATCACAGAACTGACTTCCCAGGCTGTCAGCTGTGAAACTATAACTCTCTTAACACGTCTCTTTCTATTTAATAAAGTAACTTCAAGACAAGCGAACATCCTGCCAAGACAGCCAGCCCCGCCTGGTCTGCACACACGTTTCTATCTTTTGAGCACTCAGATATTTGGACTTGCGCACAAGTTTCCACCCCACACTGCTTGGAAATTGCATACTTTTATAGGCAAAGGACAGAAGAGCTGTGGAGCTCACCTCCCTCAAACACACAGCGCGACTGCATGCTCACCCAGCCAAAACTTTTCAGTGTTTTGCTCCTAAGCTGAACGCTGATAGGGCGTTTAGGTCCGCTCACAGCTGCGACACGGAGACCTTCAGCACTTGTGCACGAGTTGGACACCGATCCACGCAAACCCTTCGGCAGATTTAGGCCCTATCCGTGAACTTTTAAAGACTTAGCGCACAGAACGTTTTATCTTGCATCCCTCCTGCTCGTTAAAAACAAACACCGAAGAAAAAGGAGAGAACGACAGAGCCCCTCACGTCTGACAGCGCTGCCGGCACAACTTTAAACGCCGTCAGCGCAGCGAGGAGCCCCGACAGGGGACGGCCGCCGCGCCGCTAGCCCCCAACACGCGGCAACGAAGACCCGCGGCCGCCGCCCGGCCCGGCAGCGACCGGCGCACCCGGCACGGCCCCGGCCGGCCGGCTCCCCCGCGCCCTTTGTTCCGGCCCGAGGCGGACCGCCCGCTCCCGAACTTTTGTTTGCGGGCCCGGGCAGCGCGCAGCCCGAGCGGCCCCGAGGCGGCGGAGGCCGGAACCCCCCACCCGACCCCCGGTCATCCCGCGCCCCCCGGGACGGCGCCGAGCCCCCGGCCCGCACCGTGATGTTGCAGTGGATGGTGAGCGGCGGCGGCGGCGGAGGGCCGGAGCCCGGCGGCGGCGGCAGGAGCACGAACTGGCAGTGCAGCTCGTCCAGCTTCCAGGAGACGATGCGGAAGCGCTCGTGGTCCTTGTCGAAGATGGACTCGAGGAACTTCAGCTCGGCCTTGAGCCCTGACACCGACATCCTGGCCTCATCTCCGGGCCCGGGCCCGGGCCCGCGCCGCCTCGCCTCGGCCCGGCCCCGGCCGCGCCTGCGGGGCGGAAGATGGCGGAGGGCGGGGGCCCGGGGCAGCCCCAGCGG
The DNA here is from genome assembly GCF_019238085.1 of Lagopus leucura. Classification (NCBI taxonomy): domain Eukaryota; kingdom Metazoa; phylum Chordata; class Aves; order Galliformes; family Phasianidae; genus Lagopus; species Lagopus leucura. Next base: position 843,113 of record NW_024962269.1, read on the forward strand.
CGGGGGACGGCGAGCGGCGGCCCTTCGCGCGGCCTCACACACCCCGCGCTCTCTCCGAAGGGCGACGGCGCGGCTCGCTCCCCTGCCCGTTCCCCCTTCCCTTTCCTCCCGGCGGGCTGGGCCAGGCCGGGCCCGCCCCGCCCTGCCCCGCCCTCCCCGCGCTAGGCCGGCCCCGCGGCCCGGGACGCACGCAGCAGGGCTGGCCGTCCCCGCTCCGCCCCCCCGCCGCCCCCGGGCTGTGCTCCGCCCCGCCCCCCGCTCCCCGCCATCACGTACCTGCGCTCCGCACCACGCGCGGTCCCACCGCCGCTGCGAGAAGTCAGCCCGTGTCCCCATGGATTGGTACGAACAGAACTCCGCGTCCAGCTGAAATGAGGCGATAGAGGCCAATTAAAAAAAAACACAAACACGAGCGTTTCATTGAAGTTCCTCTGTAACAGTTCATATATTTCTATCTGTCCCCTCCCCCGAAGTCTGAGAGCAAAGTGGATGCTCACAACACTGAGGGACAGAGGCTGCTCCTAGCTCTGCTTCTTCAGGTCAAGTCCGCTCTGTATCCTCCCTCCCTCCTCCAACACTTTCCGTCACTGCTTTATCCATTGACAGTTGTGTGTTTGGGGATGAGGACTGTCTCTCAAATGGCACAAAGGAATGGCTGCAATGAAGTCACACCACGGCAGAGAATTTTTGCTGTTTCCCAAGCAGCTTTTAGTTAATGTACTGCACACACACATGCACACACCTGATGTTTTTTCCTTTTCCTTTGTAAAAATTGATGTTTTATATAAAACTCCTTAACTCCAGAGGAACTGGCAGCACTACACAAACCGCAACCTGGATCTTTTCAAGTGGTGAGAGCTCCAATCTCAATCCAGAAAAACAGTCAAGCACAGGCCCAGCTCCAAGCACTTGCATCTGTGGGCTTGACAGCTCCTGTCCTTCCCCACGGAGACCATGCTTTGCTACCACAGAGGCCAGGAAGGAGCAACAGCAGCTAAAAGCTCTGCATGAAAAAGGCCAGGAAAACCAAGGAGAGTAGAAAGATATAGTTTTATTATTTCTTTTTCCCTCAAGTCTCATTTGAAAGATGCCTATTTTAAAGTGAGTGCGACTCAGCTTTCCTAGAAGGGCTCAACTGCATTGGCTCTGACTGCGGAGCCTGCAAAGTGACAATGGAGCAAATAGGACAGTTGTCTGTCGAGGTATCATCACAAAGAAGATTTAAGTGTAAGGGCAAATAAGCCATAAATAAACAGCAGAGAATTACAAGTCTACCTATTGGAAAGGGAGGACCTGGAAGAGCCTTTCTGTGGGAACACTGGAAACAAAACCAAACCAACCAGCCCTTGTTATGTGTTACATGATGTGATGCATGAAACAGCAGAGGAATGAATCTGGTGACTCAGCCCTATTTCACTCACACAATGGGATTTTGGCCTAGAATGCCTCACTACAGCAGAGAGGTAGGTAGGCTCAGCAAGTTCAAACGACTGTTTTGTCACACCCTTCCCAGAACTGTCTCTATTCCTACCTCCGGTCTCCCGTTCTCCCCATCCACCTGCAAGGTTCCCACCCACCTGCCCTCCCTGTGTCTCTTGCTGCCTGTGACACCCAGGTTTTGGGCAGCTGCAGGGTGAGGACATGCCGGCTGGCTGGGAGGTGCCATGCCTGTGCTGGCTGCCCAGCTGGTGGAAGGCACCCAGCCATGCAAGCAGCATGGCGTCTCCCGGCCATCTGGCAGGCCAAACAAACTGCTACATTGGCCAAGCACAGCCTGCAAGCCATATGCTGTTTAAGTCTGGCAAAACATTCCCCTGTTCCTTCAGTCTGCCTTTTCGTTGCAGGCTTCAAGAAGCAACATGCAGCTGCACAGCCACCACTCCCCGACATTCTGTTGCACTCCTCCATATTTAGTAGGCATTGTGCAATGCTGTGACACTGCATCTCTGCCTGTGAATTCATTTTGTTGAAGTCCTTGAGAACACGCACTGGGGATGCCTTGTTCTCTGCAACACAGAAACTGCTTCAGAGGTGTAGAGAGCTGTTCATCGTGTCTGACTCAGTCCTTCCTTTGGGGACTTGCCCAGGGCTTTGACATGAATGCTATGCTGGTCACAGGATGACTTAGGAAATCCTGACTTTCCCCGAAACCAAAATGAATGCACATGGGAAAAGACCTGACATTTCTAGGTAATAAAGGAAATAAATCTTGATGAAGAGCCTCGGGAGCACTGCATTAAATTCCAGTGATTACAGACACTCTCAAGTTCCCCTGATCGATACTGCCTGAAAGCACCATCATCTGCCTTCTTTCCTATCTGTACATCTTTGACATCATGGGGACCTCTCTCTATTTATTACAGAACTAGATTTCCCCTTCCATGGGTCTGCAGTTCAACCAAACCTCTCTGTTAGGAAGAGGACATGCCTTCATAGTCCTCTGTTTCTTTTATTTCTTTATCTAGAACAAGTTTCTTAAGAGCTCTCAATTGAAACTGTCAGAAAACAGAAGATTCCTCGTTGCTTTCTCAAACAGAACTGGCAAGGAAAAAAAAGTTCAGACCAAAATGATTTTTTTCCATTAGTATTTACTGCTAGTTCTGTCTCCAGCATATTAGCTAGTCACGTCCCTGGTGGGACAGAGAGCCAAGGAGCAATGGATGAAGAGGAGTCCAGGATGAGCTAATAAGAAGGAAATGAATGATGATGTAGGATGGATGAGCTTTGATGGAAGCACCAGAAGCTGTCTAGGACTGATAGAAAGGACCTTAAAAGAGCACAGATGGATCTCAGTGTATTTTAGTCCTATTGTTCTTGTGAATGCCTCTTTCAGGTGTGCTGTGTTTCCAGCTTAACCTCTGACTGAAGCATTTGCACACTCAGGTGAGTGTTTGTGCCTATCAGAGGACTCTCTGAGAACAGCTTATGGTTCTGTGTTTGTTTCATTTCTGTCACTTACAGCTTAGCCCTTAGAAAGGGCCTTTATTTAATTCTGATCTCACTTATCTGAGATAAATAGCAAGCACCAAAGAAGGAAGTGGCATTTTAGAAGTAAGATCCCGATCTTTTGTAACCCCAAACCTTAGCAGAAGAAAGAAAAAAACAAAGTTAATGAGATGGGAGGGAAGTCTAAATTGTTTTTTAGTGATGGACAATCATAGAATGGCCTGGATTGAAAAGGACCACAACGATCATCTAGCTTCAACCCCCTGCTACTGCAGGGTCACCAACCACCAGACCAGGCTGCCCAGAGCCACATCCAGCCTGGGCATACAGTATGATTATATTAGGCAATTTGATAATAGTTGATCTTGGTGTTGAATAAGCAATTTTTTTCACAGGCAGCAGAAGAATGCAGGCCCAGAAAAGGTAAATAATAGTGGATGTCCTCATATGGAGAAAAATGAGGCAGGAAAGCTCAGCTGGAACCTCAGACAAGGCAGAAACAGTGAGTCAACAAGATCCAGCTTTTCCAAGATACAGTCCAAGCTGCCTCAGTTACTAAAGCCACACCTTTGTGTCAACTCCTGAGCTCTGAGCAACCAAGTCATAGCTTCAATAACGAAGTTGCTTTCAAAGTATTTGAGGAAAACAGTATGTCAGTGCATGAAAGTTAAAAACACTGCTGTACAATACGGCTTCAAGAAACACAGTAAGAATGGAGCCAAGACTGCTTAGTTCCTCAAATACCTCCTTGAATTTTAAAGGCTGCAACAGCTGAAGAATATCCTTTTGAAACCAACCCACCCTAAAGCAACTTTAGGCAAACAGAGCCCAAATTTTGACAGGGGTAGGTGGCAAAGCATGTCAGCAGGTACTTATTTTACAGCCACAAGCTTTAATATTAAACAGACCCTAGCAACAGACCCCAGCTTTACCCAGAATGGTCTCAGACTGCTGAAGTAGTTTCCAGTCCCAATTCTGAGTCCATCCCTGTGGTTTTGACAGCTGAGTCCAATAGGTTCCTCCTCAGAGTGTGTTGCTTAGCCAGCAAAAAGCATTTGCAAACCTGTATAGAAAACAGCAATAATCTTTCTGCAGATTTCTTCACTGTTTGTAGATTTGTCATTCTAGCTGTATTCATACACATATACAGCTAAGCAGTATGTATTTCAGAACATTCAAAAGCTAAATAACGTCTGCAAAACAAGTATGATTTTGTTTCAGGAATTGATTTATTGGCAAAAAGTACCTGAGGAAAGCAAAGCCATGTTAATCACAGTCTTGCAGTGCTGCAGATGGGCATTAGAGCATGCTGTACAAGTATATCCAAAACCAAACTCTTGGCATGCAAGTATTTCAAAATGCACTGTGAGGGAATACAACTTGTGCTCTTTATGGCTCATGTAGCCTCTTAAAAGCAGGTTAAAAACACATTTATGAAGGCAGTAAGGAATCATGCAGCTATATCTGAAGCTTGCCATTTAATAATAAAGCAGAATGAGCCATGGAAAAAAAAAAAAAAAAAGGAAAACTTGTTATCATGATTCCAAAACCTCATCTGGTTGAGAGGTGGCTGCATGCAGCATCATTCAAAGCATAAGAACAGAACAACTTCCCTGGACTCCTTGGGACTCACAACCCTTCTTTGCCGTCCACACAGAGACATAAGCCTTAAGGGGCTCAGCAAGCTTATCTTCCCTTGTCAGCACAGCAGCTTAAAAGGGATGGACAGAAGCAGAGGTCAGATGCCAGTCTCAGTCCTGCTGAATGCCTTTGGGAGGAGGGCAAGGCAGGTAAACAGGCAGATCGTCAGAGGACTAAAATTGCTAAGATGCAACCTTAAGAACAGTTAAAGATGCAACATTTCCCTTTGTTGTTCCTTATTTTGATAAGCAGGGTAACAGTTAAATCTATCAGTACTCAAAATATCAGGCCAGGGATCTGAGTTGGCAAGATACCCCAAGTCCCCAGGTCTGGAGCTTACACCACAGAAGCTTTGTTACGAATCCGGAACAGTCCCAACTGCACCATCTCTGGCCATATTCCAACCCTTGCACCCTCCTTGCTGAAGGGGAGCATAGAAAGCACCATGGAGCTGTCAGTGTCCACACTTGGAGTGTTGTCCACTCCTGTGTGCTGGGAATGCTTACAGGGAACATGGAGGAGTGAGGCTTGAAGGGGGCTCTAGGCCTGGGGCCCCTGGAGAAGCACATCCATTTGAGCTCATTCTGAAGGTTTTTTTTCATAGAAAAGAGTTGATGTGAGTTCATAAGTCGCTCCCTAGTGCACCACATAAGCATTTTTTCCCACTATCATCACAACAGGGCAGGCCATGCTTCACCCAAGGTCAAACACTATCCATTCAAATTAAAACATCGGTGAGCTAGGCTAGTGATTTTCAATCAGCCTTTGATTTGGAGGTCACAGGGGTCCATAAACAACAATTCCGGATGTGCAAAGTGCTGGTATTGGATCTTTTACATACTCTGCAAACAGTAACCCTTAAATATCCAACACACAAGAAATCGAGCTTGGTAGAGAGCACTAAAAAAAAATAGTGAAGTACATTTTTAATGACTGACCCTCTTAACTTCACGGGAAAAAGGACAGATGAGAATTTTCTCTGTCGTAAGACTGACAGTCTGACTCAGTCTCTGACATGCTATAAGAGAAGTTACATGATTACTGAGAAAAAGTCACAGAAAACATCCCAGAAAGCAGCAGTCTCAGAATAAATCACAAGATGGAACACAGAGAAGAACAAACCCTGCAATTACAACTCTGTAAATCTGACTTTTCCATATGTAAGTGTGATAAAAGTGTGCAAATCAGAATCATTCAATAAAAGTGACCTAGCAGAACCAACATATATGGCTTCAAACAAAAGTCTAAATCATAACAATCTGTAAAAATATACTAATTTACATTGCTTTTGATATTACAGTAACCACATTGCTTGACAACTGGCTTAATTGTGCAGAAGAAATAAAAACAGCAGGTTACTGAGCAGAGAAAGGTATATTTGCACGTTTAAAACAGATAATGGTTCTGCTGTGTCAGAGCTGTTCTTGAGGCTTTCATAGTGGTCCAGCAGAGACAGACAAGTGACATTATCAGATGACAGAGAGGCATTTTGAATAACGGGAAATAATTCCAAGAGGTATGGAAAATTGTAAAAATCAGAAGTAAAAAAATAATCCATTGATTTTTAGCCACAAGCCTAGTAAATGATGGTTTCCTATTGATTTATGATTTTATATCACCATTATCCTCCATCTTGCTTAGGATCACGCTGTAAATCCCCTCACCCTTTCCCAGTTGGGCAAGGAGGAACCTGATGAGGTTTAACGAGGGCAAGTGTAGAGTCTTGCACCTGGGGGGTAATAACTGCATGCATCAGTACAGATTAGGGGAGGAACCTGGTGGAGAAGAGCTCTGTGGAGAAGGACCTGGGGGTCCTGTTGGACAACTGGTTGGCCGTGAGCCAGCAGTGGCCAAGAAGGTCAGTGGTATCCTGGGGTGCATTAAAAAGAGCACGGCCAGCAGGTCGAGGGAGGTGATCCTCCTCTTTACTCTGCCCTGGTGAGGCCACGTTTTGAATACTGTGTTCAGTTCTCAGGTGCTCCCCAGTTCCAAAAAGACAGGGATCTCCCAGAAGGAGTCCAATGGAGGGCCACAAAGATGATACAGGGCCTGGAGCATCTCCCATATGAGGAAAGGATGAGGAGCAACCTGGGTCTGTCCAGCCTGGGGAAGACTGGGGGCGGAGGGAAGGAGTGAGGGGAGTCTGATTAATGGTAATAAATACCTAAAGGGGCAAAGGGATGAGGCCATGCTCTTCTCAGTGGTGTGTAGTGATAGAACAAGGAGTAATGACCTAAACTTTGAACACAGAAGTTCCACACAAACTTGCAGAAGAACTTTATGGTAAGGGTGACGGAGCACTGGAACAGGCTGTGCAGAGAGGTGGTGGGTGGTGAAGTCTCCTTCTATGGAGATATTCAAGACCAACCTGGATGCCAATCTGTAGGGAGCTGCTTTAGCAGGGGGGTTGGACTCAATGACCTCTTGAGTTCCCTTCCAACCCCTGCGATTCCATGACGGTTTATTTAGCATTGATATCTAGAAAGGAAGCGGAACATTTAAGTGAGAAAAACAAAGCGGAAAGAAAACACGAGCTAAATGTTTCACCCTGCCTCACCACACCGCGTCAGTTCGTGGCGCAGCTGAGGCAGCCCAACCAGCTCTACCAGCCCCGGCAGCGCCGTGCCCGGCGGGACCCATCCGCTCCTGTCGGTAACGCGGCGCAATGCAGCGAGCGCGCACTGCCACCCGGCGCCGAGCCGCTGTGCTGCACGGCCGGATGGAAGCAGGCGATCCCCGAAGGCGGTCCCCCAGCGCCAGGCATTCGCCCTTACCTTCAGGAGGAGGCTATTAGTGATTTATCTTCGCACAGTCATAGGAAGATGTACGGCTTCCCCTTCAGGCACGGAGAAAAGCTGGTAGTGTTTTCAAGTCTTTTTTCCATTCACGCGCAATCAGCTTTTTGTACGGAGGTTTTAGGACCGGTGATCTACCAGCTGGCGGATCTTAGCAAGCAGAAAGACCTGCCTACAAGCTACAAGAATTCTCTGAATTGGAAGCGAGTTGTGATCCAGCTGGCTTTTTCCCATAGAAGCTTTAGGATCTTGTTTCTGTGCTGTCACAAAGTGTCACAAATGCACTGCATTAATTGTGAAGTTATTACCACCATTTCTGCCTGCCCAACACTGGCAGAACAACGCCTCACCTTTGCACCAATTTGTTTGCTTTCCTGGAGGCAGGGGAATGCGTTCATACTTCTCAGCTGGTTACGTGCTAAAAAATACCTTAAAAATGAGAACAGCCATTCTTAAACACTTTACCCAGAAACCAAGTTTGAAAAGAAAAATGTAAATACCATGTGAGCAGGTAGGTCCAAATAGTTACTTAACTTGGCAGTATGGCTGCTTGTGTTGGACTGAAATTATGACCAAACTTTACATTTTCTAGATTCTTTTAAAAATCTCTTTTCTCCATACGGTCAAGAAAACTAAAATTTCCATCTTAAGTGTCGGAGGTAGTTATGAAAACAACCCAGCTTGTTCTAACACTTTTTCAGGTTGCAGAAGCAGAGACGGTGACGAGATGTAATCAAATATTCAATTTGCAACATATTCACTTAGGAAATCTCATGCTTGCACTATCTCTAGATCCGCCCTGTATCTGTGATTTTGATGACTGCGACACACGCACACTGATTGGGCTTAACTAAAGCAACCAGAATGTTTTACTGTGTCACATCACTCTCATCTAGGGAAAAAAAAAAAAATCAAGTGTAGGCTTTTTTTTTTCTTTCCTAGACAGACAAGCAGTGCCATAAAAATAACTGGGATTTAAGCACATCCTTTATATTAAAAGCAAATGCTCCACCGTTCTGCTGGATCACAGCTGTAAATCTCAGTGATGTCACAGTTTCTATGACAACCAAGTGTGATACTACATGAAGGATTATGATTTAAAGGAACGCTATTACATCTGGCCTTTCCAGCTGACACAGTCATAGCTTATCCTCCTGGACCAATCTGCTTATCTTTTTAGTCACCGAGCCCAGGGCCCAAAAGGGGAGGTTACAGTAGCACACGCTGAAAGCAAGCAAAGAGTGAGAAAAGGGAGCACTGCTCCTCTTTCTGTTCCTGCATGGCTCAAGGCTGAATTATCCTCTCCCTGACAGCTGCAGCCCTTGAGCTAGCTGACAGTAGATGCTGCAGCTGCAAGGCAGGAAGCCCAGAGCCAGGTAGAGCAGCAGTGCAGATGCTGTGCACCCATGCTCCCTTCCTGCAGAGCCCTCGTGGCCCTGGTGCCATTCCCCGGATGCATGCATCCTACAAGGTTGGTTCCACGTCTGGCTGAAGATGTGTGTCGCATCAAACCCACACCTGAGGCTTTGAATGACTGGAATTACTAACAAGCAGGTCTGGTTCCATAGATCTGGATCACTAGCCACCTCTGCTTTCCGATTAACTCATTTTCCATTTGTCTCTGCTGCACGCAGTGGCCTGGCCCTTGGGCTGCTGTGCATCCAGGAAAGGCTGAACCACCGGGTGCTTTTACAGGCAAATGAGAGGCAGCACTGCAAATCTGTTCAATGGCCCTTTTAAGCATGGAGCTGGCTTTGCTGCAAACAGCTCCCTTTAGATTAAGATAAATGCTTTACCAGGGAGATTGGTGCCGCTGCGCTTGTGAAGTCATGATACTCCTTACAAATAAAATCAGTGACTAAAAATAGGCAGCACATTTTCCTTTCTATGAGATTATGAGTTTCTTCCTTGCAAAACAGATGAGCTCATTGAAAGATAATTTTGTGATGGCCAGATAGCTTCATCATTAGATCAAAAACCATCATTGGTCGTCCAATTAAAGCTCCTTTTTATACCAGGAAAATAACTGATGTGCTGATAAACTGCCTCCACTCATTGTTACTGCAACATCCACAGCTGCTGCAAACACATCCACGTCACTGATATCTCTCACTAAAAGGTTTTTAAATGAGTTAACTCTTCCAGGAACTGGCAGATTTCTGAGGGACTGTTTGCTTATAAGATCTCATGCTTTTTGTTCCATTTCTTTTACTTACAGAGGCATTCCAATCAAGAGCTGATCACACACACTTCAACAGAGTATAATTTGGATGTCACATGCTGTTATTCTAATAGAAGGGCCAAAAGAGGGAACCTGGCCTTGAGGCTCCTTATTCCCTATTGAGAAGAAACAAAAAGAAACATCAGCAGCACCTAACCTGCATCATTTTGACAGAACTAGGTTAGGGAGTGCCTACACGTGTGGTTATTTTGGCAGAGCACAACTTACCAAGAGAGATGGAAGAAAAGCAGCGAAATACAGTAATCTCTTAATCCAGAGCAGCACTGCCACGACCAGTCTCAGTCATGTTGATCTGATGGCTATCATTCAATGTGCCCTGGGTCTCTTATATCCCTACTTGTTCAGTGGCATTGCCCACTGCTTCATGTGTCAACAGATGTGCAGCTCCTAGCACAGCTGAGAGCTGCATTCTTCTTCAAGGGGAGCAGCCATAGCTCCAGTCATCAGGCTCCTGTTGTTTCTGAGATTGATTAGTCGCACAAAATATCTCTAAATGCCTGACTTTACTGCACATCCAGAAGAACCAAATCTCAAGTCAGCCCTTCACTGCCCTGCTTAAGGGGAAGAATGGCATGGGAGAGAAGCCCACACATTTATTTCTCAGGGGTTGGAGCTTCTGCTGTTGGCTAGAAGCAAAAACTCAAAAACTACAAAGCTTTTAAATGCTTTGTTAATCTTCTATGAGGACAAAGGCTTACACTTCAGACTGACTTCAGACTTTCTGAAACCAACCCTTTGATTTCATGTATTTGGCACATTCTGGAAATACAGCTTATCTAACAGCTACAGATGAGCATTCTAAATGGCCGTCACTCCTACCTGGTGCCCATAGAATTGCATGACAACTTCACAGCCCAAACTGCAACTCCTCAGTCTCCTCTGGGAGTCAGATACAGAGGGCCACATACCAAGCAATAGAGCACTGTAGGAGCTACCAAGAGCTACCAGTTGTTCCTGTTGTTTTTTTTTTTTTTTCCCCCACACACCACACAAGATAAAAATAAAGAGAGTATGATTATAACCCACATAAAACAGCCTGAGGGGTGGGGAAATGTGTAGTATCAAGAACTCCTCTAGCTTCTTTAAATTCGAAATACAGTCATTTTCACTCTTCCTTCCGAGCTACAGAAGACAGACTCTTTCTGGAGCAGAAGATAAGAGTTCAAGTTCATAGAATCTCAGAATCCTTGGAGTTGGGAGGAACCTTTAAAGGTCATTTAGTCCAACTCCTGTGCAATGAACAGTGACATCCATAGCTAGAGCAGATTGCTCAGGGCCTGATCCAGCCTCGCCTTGAAGGGACAGGGCATCCACCACATCTCTGGGCAACCTGTTCCAGCGCCTCACCATTCTCTCTGTCAAAGACTTTTTCCTTATATCCAGACTTCTCAGACAATCACTGTCGGTGGCAATTCCAAAGTCTGTTGAAGAAACAATTTCCTCTCTATTCATAAATGATTCATGGGTGCATTGATTAGATCACTGACTCCTTGTGCTCATCAAGGTAACTTCTGCTTATGCAGAACTGCCATGTATCTAAATGAGGATGGAGCTCATGGTGTGACGTGTATAGCTGTGAGCAGACCATGCTCAATACAGGCAACTTTCTGCAACACATCCATTCACAAGCAAGTGCCATCAGCAACATGTCTGCTGTTCATCACGCACCAGAGGAAAGCAACAGGAACAACATGGAAAGAGGATGGTGATATTCTCAACAAACAAGGACATCTTCCTGCGGGGAACGGACCAGAGAAGGGTTAGCAGAAGGATTTCAGATCTAAGTTAACCTCGAAGAGCTGACCAGGAGATGGCGTGAGAGGAACGGATTTCAAAGAAAATCATCACCTGGGGCCTGCTGACCGCAGCTCGGTGTGCCACAGGGGATCCTGCCTCTCAGTCATGCCAGTGACTCTCAGAGGGCTGAAACTGGCCTTGAAAGCAGAGATGCCCACCTCAGTGGCAGACAGGGGCTCGTGGTGGATTGAGCTAGCTGACTTAAGAGGTTATTTTTGCTCCTCAGATCAGATTTGCGTTGGAAGTCTATAAAATATGATCACACACACAAAAAAAAAACAACAACAAAAACCAAACACAACAAAACATCCAAAAACCTATTTGGAGAGGAGTGGAAAGATTCATAAAAATATTAAAATATTCAGACATCAGTGCTGTTTTTCAGAAGGTCAATGCAAGCAGCATGCTTTTTTGGAAGATATCTCAGCACCAGTCAGTGACAACGAGGTAAACATGGAGCATTCTCATCATGTAATCACAGCTATTATGGGTCTGTATTCCTCCAGCTTGGAGGAAGCTTGGATCTTCAAAGACAGCTCCTTACAAAGAATGCAAAGGTTGTTTTCTCCTACCAAGCTGATGTATTAATTCAGATAATACACTTCAAATTTCACTATAAAGTTCAAGCAAAGAGTACTATTTGTAGACAAAAACTATTAATTTTTATCACATCTATTTTGTTGTTCAAAGTATTACAAAATAAATATTTATTCTTTCTGTGGTTCATACAGCTTTCACCTGCTTTCCAGTATTAGCTCTGGCTCCAGCTTTTGTGGGCTAAGGAATTAATTTTTTACAACTGTTATGCTGAGCTGCACCACAGAACCTCTTTGGGTTGGAAGGGACTCAAAGATTATCTAGTTTCAACATCCCACTGCCACAGAAAGGGTTGCCAACCACTAAATCAGGCACTAGATGAGGTTGCCCAGGGCCCCATTCAACCTGGCCTTGCACACCTCCAGGAATTGGGCATCTGCAGCTTTTCTGGGCAGATTGTTCCAGCACCTCAACACCCTCCCAGTGAATATTTTTCCCTATTTAAGCTAAATCTCCTCTCTTTTTGGTTAAAACTGTTCCTCCTTAATCTATCACCTGTGTAAAAACTTGATTTCCTTCCTGTTTACAAGCTTCCTCCAAGTAGTGGAAATCCCCAATGAGGTCTCCCTGGAGCCTTCTCCAGACTGAAGAAGCCTAGCCTGTCTTTATAGGAGGGGTGCTTCAGCCCTCTGACCATCTTCATGGCCCTCCTCTGGACCTGTTCCAAAAGCTCTACATCTTTCTTGAGCTGGGGACCCCAGATCTGGATGCAGTACTTCAGATGGGGTCCTAAAAGGGCATCGTAGAGGGAGACAGTCATCTCCCTTGTCCTGCTGGACATTCCCCTGTTGATGCAACCCAGGTTACTTTCAGGCTTCAAGAGCACACTGCTGGCTCATGTTAAGCTTTTCATCTGCCAGAACCGCCAAGTCCTTCTCCCCAGGGCTGCTCTCAGTGACTTCTTCTCTCAGGCTGTATGTGTATCTGGAATTACCCTGACCAAACAGCAATGCTGTGCACTTGGCCTTGTTGAGCCTGATGAAGTTCACATGGACTCACTTTTCAGGCATGTCCAGATTCCTCAGGATGAAATCCCTTCCTTCTATTGTATCAACTGCACTACTTGGCTTGGTGTCATCAGCAAACTGCTGAGGGTACACTTGATCCCACTGTGTAGGACATTAATGCAGACATAAAAGAACATCAGTTCCAAGACAGATGCCCAAGGAACATCACCGCTCATCACTAGCCTCTACACGGACATAGAGCCATAGGGTTCCATGGTCCAGCTCTATATGGACATCATAAAAACTTAATTTCTCCACTTTACAGGTAAGGATACGGTGTGGGACCATATCAAAGACCTTGCAGGTAGACAACATCAGTTCCTTTGTCCACCTCTATCACAGAAGACCACCAGACTGGTGACACACAATCTGCCCTTGGTTAAGCCAAACTAACCTTCACATCTCTTCCAGGAGGATTTGTTCTACAGTCTTCCCAGGTACAAAGGTGAGGCTCACCAATCGGTAGTTCTCCAGCAGTCTGTAGTTTCCCAAGTCTTCCTTTCTCACTTTCTTAATAAGGGGAGTAATATTTCCCTTTTTACAGTCAATGAGGACTTTATCTGCCAAGAATTTCATCGTGTGAATGCAGCATATGGCAGCCTGACACAAAGCTTCCATTGCAGAGCCACTGGCAATGGTTACAATTTAACACAGTAAGAGGAAAATATGTTCATGTTCTAAATCTATTTCATTTGATTAAACTACTACATTTTCACAGTGGAAAAATTCAGTTTTGAGGAGCAGTCGTTAATTTTCCATTACTTCTTCCCTTGTTTAATATTCAATTTATTTCACTTTTTCCCAGCTATTTTCAACACGGAATCCTGGAAACTGTTCAGATTTATCTTGATCAAACCTACGTCCCTACTTCATTTGCTAATATGATAAATATTCAAAACAAAGAATTTCATAATAATTCTGCTTAACATCACTGTTAAATTGTGACCTTCCAAGGCATTCTTTCCAGTTACTTAATCAAGCTCCAATGGCACTGCTTTTCCTTCTAGGAAAAAGCTAGAAAAATTAGAAGCTGGCTTTGGTACCTGGGATTCCTCTGTTACAGGTGTAATCAAAGCCAACTGCTGGTAGATTGCTGCAATATTCTCCATATTTATTCCATACTAACTTTTTACATTACTTACTGACAGCTGTCAGCTGACTACTGTTTCTTTTGCAAAACATGGTAAGAAATGTTTGAAAGACCCTGCCAGCAACCTGATTACACACTGTCTCAAAAGTTTTTACATACTGTCTGCAAACATCCTTGTCTTCCTCCACAAGAAAACTTGCAGCACATATTTATAGCATAGGGGCCCCTAAAAGGCAGAAGTGAAATGGGAGATTCATGCTAAATATTTTTCAGTCTCAGAATAGCAGAAGGACCCTGTCTCAGACAGAGTTTCATGGTTTTCAAGGCTAACTAAAGCATGCAGCGTGCCTCAGGGAGACAGCTGGCTGCCTCCACTCATTTTTGCCCTGCGACAGCTCCCCTCCTGCAATCATACAGAGAAACAGCTGTCCAGGATGCAGCTATGTACATTTAACAAGAGAAGCAAAAACCCAACAGCATGTGCTCTTTTGCTCAGAGAAATAGGAGTACAAAAGCACCTTGCATCAGAGCAAACCAAAGCTTCAGCAACTGGAAACTACTACAATACATTGATGCTGACATGAAAGTTTTCTGGTAGAGCTGATATCTCTTCTGTTTGAGTGCAAAAGCATTCAATGTCCTAGCAAACAATGCTATTTCAACTCCATCTATTCCCTGTATGGCACCTCCTAGCCGCAAGAGTGCACCCTTGCAGTTTGCACTAAGCACTTCCTCCCTTATTGCAGTCTCAAAGTGAATAACACCTTAAACTTCGTGCTAAGCAGTCCTGTCCCAGTTGCTTTTATTACAGCCACTGATGTGTACTTCTTTGCAAACACTTAGTTTGATGTTAAATGTGGTTTATAGCACATCAAACCAATGGAAGGGTAACAAAACACTTTTTAGTAGATTTAGGAGAGGTACTGTCTTATGCACTAAGAAACCCTGCTGACTGATATCAGTAAAAACCTTTCCAAAGAAATAATGCAGATCTTCAACCTAGTCTGGTTTCCTTCCTACAGTACCTTTTCCCCTATCATGCTATCAAATACTTAACACCCAGTTCCTTACCAGATGCTGGCTATGCCTTGGTCGATACTGTGAGAAAAAAGTTTTTGTAAATTAAGCTTCTCACGTCTCAGAGTAGAAAACCAGGTGCATAATACAGAAATACAATATACAACGTTCATACTTGATTCCAAATAAACACATAAAGCCACAACCTTTTGCCCCGTTTACATACAAGGCTCCTCTTTCTTAGAGTAAGGTTTCCAATGGATTTTGCCTTCTCCAGCTGTGCTTGTTCACTCCTGCTCTAGCCCTGCAGAGGTGGGCACCTGAAGAGGATGAGGATCCTACTTTCCTACTTGAGTTTCCTACTTGAGCCATCCTTGCTGAGACCCTATGAAGTAAAAGGAACAGTGTGTTCCAGAGACAGGTTGTTTCATTGCCACAAGCACCCTTCCTAGAACTTCAATGCTGCCTTCCCTGAAAGCATTGCCTCTGGGAATAATCTTGTAATTTGCAGAATTAGATGCATCACTGCTGATAAGTCCACTATTTCTCAGCCTTTACTGCCCTTGACAAAAGATAACATAGAAGTTAAGTGAACCTATTTTAAAGGCTCCACAGATTTTACATTTATTCCTGATAATTTTTAATGGGCCGACAAATGTTTGTACCACTTTGATTTACAGCCACACTGCACTGTTAGACTAGCTGTGAGGCTGAGCTGATCCTTTCAAGGGGCTGCCTGGTCTTGTATGTGCCAAAGAGACAGGAGCTGAGTCCTGTCTGACAGCAGTCTAACAGCTGAGTCATTTTCCCTGCTTTGTCTCACACGTGGGACCTTTCATCAACCATGAGGTCAAGCAAGTCACACAGCCTACTGCTGTCTCCTTTGCATTCTCACCCATCTCATTGATTCAGCTTGCCAGCTCTGGAGAACACGGGCTTTTTCTTACAAAAAGAAAACACAACCAAGATTACAGGTGTGGCTTCTAGACAGGTGCGGCAGAGTAGAAAACAGGAAAGCAAGTTTGATAGCAATTGCAGTCATTACATTCACTTGGGAAGAGGTAGATAACTAACACATGACAGACTGCTCTGGATGAAGAACGGGCAGTGTAGTCTCTGAAATGATCTACATAATAAATACTGGAGGCTGATCTAGGAAATTATCCACTTTTCCAGAGACCTTAATACATTTTGTTTTCAATTTCAAGAAATTGAAAAGAAGAAAGGAAAACTTGTTACAGAAGAAAGAAGGATTAAACAGGGAGATAACTCATCTATGCCTTTAGTTAAGTGGATGTGTTGGAGAAAAATAATTGTAATAATAAGGAATGGCTGTAAGTACAGAGATGTCTGAAAAGTTAAAACAAAGGCAGGATGTTGCTGCTAAGTGTTGGTATTCTTACCAGCAAGCAGTCATTAGCTGCTGGATTAAAAAACAAAATAGGGCAGCAGAAAAATAGCACTTTCAAATAAAACAACCACAACCCCATCCTCATAGGCTGCAGAGGTCAAGACTAGGAAACATGGCCATGAGTCTGATCCTCAATGGACAGATATAAACATGCCCCAGATCTCACGCAATTAGCTGATTAGTACCAGCTGCCTGGGCAGGCACAGAACAGCCACCAGAAAGAAAAGAAGGAACTTGACTCTATGGTTGGCACTGGGAGGGAGAAGATGGTAGGGCAACAAGGCTTCAGTGGGCAGGCGCAGTAGGTTTAATTAGCTTGAGAGCGTTTCAGTTGACAAAATATCAAACAGACTTTTCACTCCTCAGCTGCCAGATTCTCAAACAATAAAACAAGCAAAACAGGCCACAGAAGATGAGGGGGGGCTTTAATATGGGAGTAGTCCAGTCACCAAAAGGAAGATTTAGACTACCCCAGCAATTAAAACACAGCAGCAAAAGCTGTTGCTTCCAGTTGCTGGCTTTGGATTTCTTTCACCTGGGAAGGTTTCTGTACTAGAACCACCACCAAATCTGCCGTGACCTCAGTCTCTCTTGTCACAACTCCATTAAATGCAGTCCTAGGAGGTGTTCAAGCACAATCCCTCTTATCACAGGTGTGCTGTCTGGCATCTTTTTCCCCTGAATATTTTTTCTTCCTTGAGTCTATTCACTCCTTATCCTTCTTCCTCCTCTATTCCCCCCACCTCTTCTCCCCTGCTTCTGCCCCACTGTTCCCTTCTACAGTGTTTACGGTATTACTACAAAGAGAAGATCTGTGTGATATGAATGTTAATCAATTTATGTCAATGACTCAGAAGTCATTAATGTAACTAAGCTAACCTCATTAGCCAGTGCAGTACACTACCTGCAAATAGCCACATAATTCTAAATACTGCTTTTCTATTATGCAGTAAAAGAACAGGCTAACTTCTGAATTTTGGTGCTCCTTCCTGTTTTACTGCAGAATAAAATCCAAGAGTTATTCATTTGCACAGAAACCTCAAAGAGCTAAAAATGCAAAGGCACCTATAGAATAAATGAAGTCATGCAGTCCCTGGGCTTCTGTTGAACTGCTTCGATTGTTTTCAGTTTAGTCTCTCAATCCTATGACCTTACAAATACTGGGCTAACTTCTCTCATTTCACATGGCTAACATGACTTACCCATCTGAAATAGAAAACACAGCTATGGACCTACATTTGCTCACCATGCCCATTTGGGAGCAAAGCCAGCCAGAAACAGGTAAAGAAAGAAGAGACAATGGTGCATGAGTAATGAGCTGCTGCACGTCTGTTCCTTAAGCTGCCCCTAAGACCATTCTGTGGAACTGGCACAGATTTGGCAGTAGCATTACCATTGGAAACATCAGGCAGAAGTGACTCCTGGTTTTCTAAACGTTATGCAGGAGGAGAAAAATGGAGGATTTCCCTTTTTAGTTGTTTTGGGCATGATCAAATATGTAGAACAAAGACATAAAGCATCGCATCAGATTTTTGCCGGTGACACTACTGATCTGCACACCACTGATCCAAACACCCAGCTGCTTGGAAGGGCTTTCCCTAGCTCTTTCCCAGACTTCTGTACAGGGAGAAATCCTTGGAATTTGTTCCCCCAATTTCTAGCAGAGCCAAGGAAGACAACCTCTGTGCCCAGGTTCTCTACTGCCCAACACAACTGTGTCCTGCCTGCGTAGGCTGCACCTCTACCAGTAGCTGCTGTTGCTATCTTCCATATCCAGGCAGATACAGAATAAGCAGGCAGCAGTGAGAGCTTGAAACCCAGCTGTTTTTTCTTGCAATCCAGGTTAGAGACAATGCCCAGTCCTCCTCTGGCCCCTAACAACAGACAGCAAGCAGTGAGTCATACCACTAACAGCAGAATTGTATTCATTATTTACCACTCTCCAGGGTCTGTGCTGCTTGGAGACAGCCTGCATCTCCTATCAATCATTTAACACGTTCCAGTTCAGTGCAGTTACGTACAGCTCAGAGCACAGATCTTGTCCAGAAAAACCTCTCACTTAGTGCTCTTTCCACGCAGCTTCCTCTTGTGCCTCATAGATCTCTTCCAGCCTCGTAACTTCTTGGCAATGGTGCACTTGAAAATTTAATTTAGTGTTCACAAAAGGTGCCAGGCAACCAGAACTCAGAACTGCAGCCAGACGCTCACGCACAGAGCAGGTACTGCCTGAACAGCAGGCACTTCAGTCGCACGACACTGACCTGATGATGTGCCTTGGCCCTTTTTGCACGGGGCAGTCACTGACAACCAGGTAACTATGCTTACAAACCAATTTCTCATTTGTTCTAGCTGAGAACACACTATGCTCAGCCATAGAGGGTTTGACTAAGTATTCCTCCGGCCTTTGTCCAGCCCTTTCCTCTGGTCTGCCTGTCAGTGACCAAACTAGATGCAGAGGGAAGAACACGAAAGAGAGATGCACTGGTCCTGAACACCCTCCCATGGACTTGGAGAAAAAAACCCATAAAACATAGGCAAACACAAAGCTTCCTGTGAGATGTTTCGAGTTTTCATTGCAAATCACAATTTTTTTTTTAAGAAAAATTACGAACAATGGAGTTCTGAATATTTCCCTTCACCATCTGTGATAGAAATCTGACGGTAAAATGGAAAGCAATGTTTTATTAAAGAACTAAACCAGTCTTCGGCAAAACCAAATCTTTGCTAAAATAATACAAGCAAACCTTTTGAAAACCCTTTAAGAAATCAAAATGCCAACTGGTGACAGGAGAGAAACAGCAAGGAAACCCTGGACAGTAGGATGACATAAGAAAATAGAAAATTAGATATGGCAGAGAGGAAGAAATAGAAAGATTTTAAGGACAAATTCCTGTAGAAGCAGCAACACGTCTGTCACCAGGCTCAATGGGGGAGGTACGTGACCTTGGCTCTGATGTAGGTTTACAAGCAAAGACAAGCTAAGCAGCTGTTGCTCCTTTTCTGATGCAATTCCAAACTGCTTAAATTCACTGAAAAGATTATATGGTTGTGTTTTATCTAACCAGAACAGAGGAAACCAATAACAAACATACACTTCAGGACTGGACAAAACTGAAGTGCTTTGCTCTGTAAGGAAACCAGCAGTACATATTTGGTAGACTGTGTCTTCAGAAGAGTTGTCTTAATAGACAAACACAGAATACTCTGAAGCAAAGTATTTAATGACCACAGCAAGCCCAAATACCTATTTCCTCAACTCCTTTCTACAAGAAAACACGATAACCTTCAGTCAGTGACACATACTGGTATTTATCTGCTCTTCAGGCTTAAGCACTGGTGTTACCACTTGTGTCAACTTTCTGCTTATTTTGAAGAATTCTTGAGATGCTTGCCCATAGTTTCTGAATTACATAATGCAAAATATCATCTTTCTGATGGCTCTTCTCCCCCCTATCAGTCATGGCAGGGACTTCCAGCTGTCTCCCAAACTTTTTCACAACTTATTTATGCACAGCTATTCTTAAGTCAATGCATTCCTCATGATTACGCAGGAGACAGACTGGCAAATATACTACATGAAGTAATCACTTTCAGTAACTGTGCTCTTAATGTAAGATGACAGCCCTTCACTCAGATTTTGCAGTAGAAGCCCTGGTATTCAGAACTGTTATTTTTAGTTTGAGATTACACAGTAAGATATTAGAACTGAATAGTCCTCAGGCCAGGCAAAAGGAGGAAAGTCTCTGTGTAACTGTAGAACGTAGAGCTCTACGTGCTCTGCTTTCCCCTAGGGATGATACCTACCTAGCCAATGGAACTCAGCTTAGATAAAATCCAATCTCATCATTTTACCCAGCTTTAAGTTATAAATATACAGAGCACTGCAGTAACATCCTTGATACAGCGTTCTTGAGATACTAATCAAGGAACATAAAATAGAATCGACTCATAATTAAGTCGGCTACCAGACTGTTTGCCTGATGTTACAGAAACTAGTGAGAAGTAATTTGCTATGCAGGTACTTTCCTAGAAAGTCTAAATCATGTTTCAGCTGTAAATAGAGGCACATTGCACCTCAAAGATTAAACTTCCTACCATGGATCAGATCCGTTTAGCCTAGATTCTGACTTTTCAGTCAAGAGGCAATAAAGCCTCATTTCTACTCTTTCCCTTCCCCAGTGAAATACCCCTGTTCTACAAGCAAGAGTCAACATACCATATGTTCTTCATTGCTGTTAGCTGAGCTCATTAGTTACACACATTATCTGCTGTTGAATGTCTTAGCATGAAGATGACTTATGAACGTAATTTTAAGTATCCCGTGGAGCTTCCAGTTTAGGTTGTCATTTCTAAATATGAATAGAGGCTCAGGATTAAATACAGGACAAAGATAAAGAAGGGAGCATCAAACCAATGCTACAGATGAAAAACTGAGATACAAAAATCAAGATTTCCCAAAACCACACTTGGTAAATTAGTGGTGTTTCATTGGTAATAAGTGGTGTTTCATCATTCTGTCCAGCCTTGTTCTACCAGAAAACAAGCTTCAGTTTGTCCCCTTATCGAGGGACTGCTTTTGGAACTCAGTTTTCTATTGAAGTCAAACAAAAAGACAAAGAAATTGGAAGACAAAAGAACAAAAAGAACAAATGAGCAAGACCACCAAAATAACTGAAAAAGAGGAACTAATCTTACTGCACAGAAGAATACCTGCAATAAGATTTGAATGCTAAAGAAAACACTCTGCCACATAAAGCTCAAAGCAAGTTGCTCCTGCAGTCAGGTGAGTGACCTGTTACCTCCAGGAAAATTAGCTTTGCCCTT
Organism: Lagopus leucura; assembly: GCF_019238085.1. Taxonomy (NCBI): domain Eukaryota; kingdom Metazoa; phylum Chordata; class Aves; order Galliformes; family Phasianidae; genus Lagopus; species Lagopus leucura. The sequence goes on from NW_024962269.1 coordinate 864,480, forward strand.
GCATTCCACATCATTTCTCCAGGACAAGAGCAAAATGACAAAACCCATTAGTGTCACTATGCTTATTGACAGCTCTTTACATACACCTGCCAGATTTCACAAGACCGCCCTGAATCAGCACTGTTCACTTATAGACAGAAATATACAGCACTTCTGACCTGGCACAGCCATCTCCCACACTGCTGGCTGTGTGTGTTCCATGGGGTACCTCCACCCTGCAGTACAGTTTTCTCAGTTAGATCCAGAGGACCTCGCTCCAAGGCAGCATGGAGCCCTACATAAGCTGCAAAGTACCTAAGGAGCTCTGAGATGCCAGTTTTGAGTCCTACCACAAACCACAGGAATATGCTGAAAGCCAACCTTGGGATAGGTCCATAGAGAGATGTTTTGGGGCCCAGGCCTCACAATTTCCAAACTGGGGGAGAATGGAACTGGATCATGAAGCTTTGGTTGTATCCCAGGTTGATGTTTGGGATTAGGTCAGACAGGATTCTGAGCAATCCAATCCAGCTATAGATGTCTCTGTTCATTGTGATGGGGTTGGATCCTATGACCTTTAAAAGGTCCCTTCCAACTCAAACAATTCTGATTCCCAGTGGTTTCTGCTGCCCCTTTGGTTCCTTTGAAGCCAAAAGCTGCCTTGCTGAGTGCTGGCTGCTCACCTCTTGTTAACTGTTTAGGAATGGTCTGATGTTCCCTTAAGGTGAGATCCACCTCTTCCCATACCTTGCTCAAGTGTCCATGCTCTTCGGTAGAGCTGTCTAACAGGGTACAGAGCAGCATAAGCACAACCATTTCCACAATTTGCAAGTCATATAATAAACAAATTTTACACCCAATTTCTCTAGTGCTGTGCAAGAAGTGAACTCAAACTTCTATTAGTTGCTTATTTTCTTTCTGAAATATTTCAGTTTCATGAACAAGTTTATCATTACTCCAGTGTGAGAGCATTTGCTTGACTGACAGCTCAGCTGAAATTCATGCATCTCCATTTTCAGGCTGCAGAAATATTAAGAAAACCAGGAGTGCTAATACACCACATATAATCAGAGAGCTTGGACTGACTCGCTTTTATGACTCATCTGTGACACCATCCAAGTATTTTAAAGACTGGGAAAACAGTATTATGTTGAGCAATGCACAGATGGCCTACTTCATATGGGAAAGAAATAAGTGCTTTTATACCTGATGACAGTAGTTTGAAATTCACTGAAACTTGTCAGCAGTTCCAACTTATCTATTACAATTGCAAGCAGATAGTTAAATGGTTTGGTACCTCGTGCTGCAGGCATTAACTCAGACTGACAAAACAGTTGGTTTAGCTTATTGGAAATGCAGGACACACCGGAATGATGATTTTCAGGTTCAGACCTTTGTTGAAAGGCCAGGCAATAAGCACAAGCATACTACAGACCCCGTGCACTGCCAGTGTCACTGCAATCTGGCCACAGCAGTGATCACATCTTCACAATATCACATCTTAATTAGAGGAAGGAGAGGGCACAGGGGAGTACGCCAGTCTTAACTTCACCAAACACTCTGTATTTGTTCATTGATAAGCCAGGATGAAAGAACACAATGGGGCCATGTCAATGTACACATCGTGGATGTTTTCATTTTGTCCTGTTTTTAAAAGAAAAACCTGCTTCAAAGATTAAATGCAAGTATTGCCTAAGCTTTGGCTGATCTAAAGCATACAGGAAAAGGTCTTTTTGCTGTACTTGGGAAGACATCTCATTCTTATCCAAAGCAGAAAATTCTTGTCCCAGCCATCAAGAACATAGGTTTCCCCATCTTTCCAAACTCTTTCATCAAGAAATTTGAACAAGCATTCTAAGAAATTGTACATGCAAGTAATACTACACAGAGATAAAGATACACTTATATGGATTCTACTGATTCTGTAGGAGAGTTCCAGCAGAATAGGCAAAGAGAGACCTGGGAAATTCAGATGCACCTCTGCACCGTGGAGGAAAGCACACATCAGTAACAACAGATTTTTCTGCTCTGGCTGTTTAGTCCCAACTCTTTCTGCTCTGTATTTTGTTTCTGTCTGCATAAACCTCATTTTTTTCCTCAATTCATCATTTAATTCTCCGTTCTCCACTCTTCATCCTAATTCTCTGCAGCTCCTCACCACTAGCCAAATTCTCTTCTAGTTCTCAGCCTCAGCCACAGTCTGTCCTTACTGCCAGCCAGTCAAATCCTCCTCCTCAGCTTCCTCTCCTTAGTTTCTTATGGGAACAATTTCAAACCTCTCCTTCCTTTTTCCCTACCTTACAGAGTAGGTGTTGGATCTGACAGCCAATACAGACACCTAATTCCTGCCGTTTTCCCCTTTCCCCTTCTCCTTTTGTACCCTCTGCTTTTGAGCTTCGTTGCTTCCTTCACTTATTCTATTCAAACTGCTTTTCCGAGGTCATCACTTGGTTGATTTTGGATTGCATATGAAAGAAATGGATTTGACATCTACTTGATTTCTTAAATTTTCTAACTCCCACTCTGAACACAAAGCAGTAGCAGACCTCAAAAAACCCATGTAACTCCATTTCTAGAAAGGGATAGAGTGCTGCTGATAGTCTTCACAGACATGCTCGCTTTTCTGCTAAATTTCAAAGGACAAAAATGAGACCCCCACAGGCCTTGGAGGGGGACACAGTATATAAACAAGGCTGAATAAGCAAGGATAACAAGATGTTGGAACGGATTATAAAGTCTCAACTGCTAACACTGCTTTTATCTGACTTGGAAATAAGAGCTCATTAAAGCATATATAATTTTATCTGTTACCTGGCTTTGGTTTTCTTTCAGGGAAAGTGCTTTGATGACACAGGCATCCCACTAAGATGGAAAGAAGAGGCAGACATTAGGACCTTAGGAACATAAAACTGCAAGGCAGGAAACCCCAGGAAGAAAGAAAGCGAATAACCGAAGCAGTTACCAAGAAAGCTTGTGGGGGCCTTCCCAAGTGGCAAGAAGTGATATTAATATAGTAATTCACTGGATAACGTCTAAGCTCAGAAGTCCTTGCTGTGTAAGAATCTGGAGTTTGGCTACATAACTCAGAACACAGCAGTATTTGGAATCGGGGGAAGTTTGCTACTAAATGGTTGCAAAAATGCAAAGGTGAAGCTCTGCAACAGTATAGAAAGTAGATAATGAAGCATTAAGAACAGTCTGTGATTTCCTGCCAAAAAACAACAAGAAATTTGTAGCTCTATCAATTGAAGAGTTGACAGCCTGAGAGAGCTGCAGTTCATGAGTTATTCACTTGCCAGACTTAGCACGTCTCAAAGCCTTGGACCAACATTGCTGGAGTCAGAAGGAAGTATTAGAAACTCCCACGTGGGCTTTAAACCCACAATGAATAGAAAGATGCCATCCAAGAGAGAAGATGCACTCACTCTTCAGTCTGTGGTCTAAGAAGAAGAAATGGAAGAAAACATCCCTCTGGAAGTCCTTGTAACTGTGGGAAAGTCAAATGACATGGCAGGAACTAAAAGCACAATTTTTTTTTTTCCACCTGAATACACTTCTAGAAACAAAACAATGACAGTTGCTCTTCTCAGCCACTGGGAACTGAAGTTGATGAGGTATAAGAGAAAGAGAAAAGAAAACATGAACTGTAAAGCAGCAAACACTGAATTTCCAAGAAAATCCTGTATACAGCTTTCACACAAGTGGCTATAGGAAATGTCTACTGAAATTTTGAAGATGATTATCAGTTAATGGCTGTGAGAATTCCTTACAGAAATGGTTAATTTGAGAAAGCGTAAATTAGAGATTTGTTCTACCTGACATGTATAACAGAGCACATGGGCCCTATACATGCCACAGAAACATCATTACCTGTCCATACAATATGAATATTCAGCATTCTAAAGCCTGGATGCTACCATGCCTGCCCTAGTCACTCTGAGAACTCCATAATATTATTTTTCTAACAGGTCTTCTGTCTGTACTTACCTTCAACCTGTAACTCTTGTATTTAGCCTAACACAAAACAGACTGGCATCAATTCTGCATTACTGATCATTAGCAAACTTGTATATTCCCTGACAGAAAATATTCCATTGAACTTTAAAGCCTGCTTGCAACTCCGTAGCTTCAACCACAAAGAATAGAAGATTAAATAAAATCAGTCTCCATTATTAAATCATCATCTCAAAAGCTCACAAGCATGCATAATTCCATGGATTTGGTGGTGTTTGTTTGTTTTGTTGCTCCAAAATGGCACAAAGTCTATTTTCCTAACATTGTCTCAGTGATCTCACGATGTTAAGGCAACGCACGAATGACATTACCAGAGGAAAAAACTTTGCAACTCCCTTAATGATTCTATTATGTTGCTCCATCTAAAGAAGACCATTATAAAATTAAAAACTGGTCAATTTGCATCCTGAATGTCTATTAGAGAAGTCATTAAGATCCCATTATTATAAAAGGAAAACAACTTCAGAACAATGCAGCAGAGACCCACTGATGAGCTCTCAGTATGAAATAGCAACATGAAGTACATGTGGCAGCCTCTCTCCTCTGAAGATGAAGTAAGATTCCTTGAACAGTCATACTGCATTTGCAAAGCTGGGGGTTTGGTTTTTTGTTGTTGGTTTTTTTTTCTTTTTTCTTTCTCCAGTAAAGTCCAGGGAAGCTGAGTATTATCACCACGGGTGGTTTGACAAGAACATCAGACAAGTGAGCAGGAATTCATTTGTCACATCTCAGCAAAACTAGATGTCATGGAAAATGACTTCTGCTAGAGTCTGTAATTCATGCAAGAAACATCTGCAGCCTAACTGCGCAAGTGATGCTCGCGCTGCAGTTTGGCTAATTTCTGTCATCTTGCAGAATTGAATGTCTGTACACTGATTAAATCTGTCTGCACAAAAACCATGGTGAAACTCAAGCATTTTAATTTAAACCATTACAAGCCTTGGAATAACTAATCAAACTTTCCAATCCTGTAATATTTCCATAGCCCTACATTAAAATGTTGAGTTAGAAGCAGTAAACATTTTAATGCAGTTATAGCAGCTATATTTCCGTCAGCATTGTTTTTATCTGGGCTGTGATGTTTCAGCAGACTGAGTTAACATAGGAGCTTAATGACAATTTAGTCTGATGACACATCTGGTCTGCTTAAAATTCAGTTTAAAAACTGGTGGCATAACACAAGATGAACCCTGGTTCCAGTGAAATCAAAAGTATGCTTTTGAGGTGGACATTGTCTTGTTGAACTAAAGCATTTTGTGAACAATCCAGTCTCTTCTGAGAATCACCCAACAGGTTCTGTTTCTGTAATACAATGCACAGCTCAACACAACGCAAAAGAAAAATTCTTGTTCCTTGTGTTGTTCTGCACAGCCATCATTGAGGTGCATCCAGGTTCTGCCATAGAAGAACTTGGTCCCGTTAGAACTAGTTTTCACTTTCCTTCCTGTTACTCCTTTCCTCCTTTTTGAAAAACACATTCTCTTATGCTCAGCTCTCTCTATTTAAGTTATCCTACTGCAAAGGAGAATGTAACTTCTTGCTTTGAGGACCTTATTCCAAGAAGTGGCACATTCTTGTGCAGTCCTTCACCATTCTACAAGCATGTTGTGACCACAAGATAGACTGAAAACATTATAAAGCCGGATGATTGCAGTGTTGCACTGACCAACGGACAGGCTCTACAGGATACTCATACCTAATGAGGTTTACCTTATTCCTATGCCTTCATTACTTTCCTACGCACTTCTACCATCTCCCAGCGACACCGGAAGATTTGGCTGATGGACAGAATCAATTCTTCCCAAACCCTTCTTTCCAGGAGCATCACAGGAAAAACTACATCAACCTGAGAAAGCCAAATAACATTGGTGTAGTGCAACCAAGAAAAGATCGTTATGTTTTTCTTACAATTTCTGAGATAACCCAGTCAGTACTGCTGCTACTTCCTCTCTATTGCACTACCAAAGGGTGGCTGCGTTTCTGATATTCATCATAGCTTTCCTTTTGCCAAGCCCTCATCCTTTGACTAATCTTTGAACAAATACACTCTCCTCTTCAGCGTTAGTAAACTCTGGAGTGATCCTAAGATAAACCTCACCCTGTGTCTATTCTATATATGTATTGAATTTCACCTTTTTGAAAAACAAAGCCCACAGTACTGGATGCTGCCATTGCTGAGGGCAGGGTTGGACACACAGAGTTCAAGACAAGCCTAATTGTTATCTCTCTACTTGATGTTACTCCATGTTCCAATTATTGCAATAGGAATTTCCACTGGCCTTAAATATAGCAGAACTGGTCTAGCTCCAGCTATTATTTGAAATGCTGTGAAGAGGCAGAGGTAGTGAACACAAAGCTGTAGGAGCTACATTCACTGCACTGATTACACACTGATTTGTGTGGAAAATCAAATGCTCAGATAACCATAAAAAACAACTTGAGCCCAGATGCAGCATCATCAGTAAAGATACAGAATATCAGTATAAGTCAGAAAGGGCTTCATTGTGAACACTACTAAGAAAATGCACTGCATTTTCAGATGAACATATACAGCAGATATGTAGATAGAAAATATAAATGAAGCTTGAGTCATTGTTCCAGAACTGGAAATAATATTGCTATATGCATATAATAGATGCTTAAAACATAATCCAACAAGGTAACACAAGGGTGAGTTCAGCATCCAAAGAGATGCTTCAGGTGTATCACTAACTTAAATAGCTTGCTGCATTGGTGCTAGTCCAGAAATTCTTTAAAATTAATTGTAAGAAAAATAGGTGATTAAATAGAAAGGGCACCATACAATCACTGATAGAGCTAACAGAAATCAAGTTACTGATGTCTAGATCAGATCTGTAACTTTCCATCCTATGCCACACAAAGTAACTTGTGCCTTCACACAGTGCACCTGTGGCATGGTGTGCTGCTGCGGATTACTGCAGCCATGATGGAGGCCAGAATTGTATTTTGAGCTTTAAAGATTACCTGCCCAGCAAATCCCAAGCCTTGTGCATGACTGTACAGTTTGCAAGGACTGCTAAATAGGGCACTTCCTGGATGTCAAGGTTACTCAAGGGTATTTTTTACCACGAATCCCATGAGTGCCACATTCAGTGCCATCTTCTAGACTTCCCAGGTAGCTTCGGACACGAGTCCCAGGCAGCCCAAACAGTTGCCACTTCATCTCAACAAGCAAGGAATATTCCAATGAAGATGGAAAGGTTATAATGGCAAATCACATCACAGCTGATTACTTCACTGAGAGGATCAGCTGGAATGATCAAACCCAGTCCCAATTCACACACATCTCCCAAGTGCCAACACTTTCAGCTGGCACTATACATCTTGATCAGAATGCATACAAAAATGTGTGGCATGGTAAATGCTGACAGTGCAGTATTGCCAAATATAATGTCTATCAGTATCACAGGCCTAGCAAGCTACAATGGGAATAGTATTTCTTTGGCAATCCTCATCCTCAATACCAGATACTGGTTAGTAGAGTCCAGGGCAGAAAGAGGCTAGGAAAAATCTCTCAATACAGAAATGCCTCACTGACAGCACAGAGGAACAAGGGGCATCACAGATGTTTCAAGCTTTGCTACAAAGCACCCTGCAGCCTGTGCTGCAGTTGCTGTAGCCTCATGCTCTGCTCAGGTTTAGGGTTCCAATTCTACATGATTTGCTTCCCAGCTCACTCTTCTCTCTGCAAACAGACCAGATAAGTTCAGAAAACCTATTTGCATCCAAACCCCAGCGTATGCATCAATCTGTAGGACCGGGAGACACTCAAAATATACAGTGCTACTGGTAACCCACTTTTCTAAAACTGATTCTGGTGCAAAGCTGCAGAAAAACAGAACACATTTAAATAATGCTTTCAGGGTCTTGCATCTGTCACAGTGCATAACAAAAAGTCAGGCTGAGAATCCATGGAGATTTAGAGACATATGGCTTGGCAGCCCCAGTGCAAATTCCTGTTACCACATTAAACTAATTGGCTCTAAAGAAGGAAAAATAATTAGGGGAAAGAATTCACATGGTAGAAAAACACAGCATTAATGAGCAGAGCTATTTATTGCTAATACTCCTGACTGTCTATTTTTGATACACAAAGTGCTCTACTGCAAAGTGTTTGGAACTGCTCAATAAAAAAACTAAGAAAGAAGTTCAATAATAGTGTTTTTGAATCAGACTGTTTAGAACAGAAGTAGGGAAGACATCAGCAAAAGAAATCAGGAAAGAATACATGCCAGCAGGATATGGAAAAGAGCAAAATGGGAACAAGATAATTTCTCCAATCAGTCAAGGATACCCAGGTTACAGTAGCTACCTCTGACAAAAAAGGACTATTTAAGAGAAGCAAACCTTACTCGGAAATGAGTCTGAGTACTAGGAAGACGAGCAATGACTCTGCCTGTCAATGCTGCAGTTGCAGAAAGCAGCAGGTTAAGTGTCATTACACAATGGAAGAGTTCTGTCATGTTGTTCTGTCCCCAGTCTCAGAAAGAAGTCCATTGACATGACTGAAGTATTTCTGGCCCCACTGAGCTCAGTCCTTTCAAGTGACGAGAGCCAAGAACAGCTTTAGTGAAGTCAATAGAGATGTAGAGGAATAAGTTCTGAGCAGACTGAGCTTATGCTCATGGCACGACAAAACAAACCAACAAAAAAGCAACATATTCACAATCATGGTCTATTCTCTGTGCTGCACTAGTGATAAAAGGATTGCAAATACCAAGACTACAGATATTTACCCTTTTACTTCTTGCTTTTCTCTGAATGTTTCTCAAAAATTTCCCACACAGGAGTCCTACACTTCTCACCAGCAAAAGAACAATCTGCCATTTAATTTGGTAGCAGAGCGCTAGTATTGAGGACCCCCCATAAAACACTACAGCTAATAGTATTCCCTTCCCTCAGCATGGTGCAGGCTGACAGCACTAAGATCTTTGCTGATTTAATGCACTGAAGGTCTCCCAGAAAACTCCCCCCTCCCACGCTGGGCTTGGTTGCTCTTGGACTAATGGGCCTTAAATACACCTGACCCATTTCTTAATACACAGGAGGAACTCTGTAAGTGCTTTGAAGCTTCTTGTTTCGATGCAAGAAAGGGAGGGATGAGTGTAAAAGAGTTGAGGAGTCACTGGAGTCACAGAGAAGCATATCAGGACACAGTCACCTGACGTGGCCGCTGACCAGCCATAGGGAGATGCTGACAATGCTACTTGGCTGTAACAATCAGGCAAAAAAGAGACTGATACAATGAAACGCCAGTCTGAAAAATTTGCTAAAGCTGACAAGCTATTACCACCCTGTGCTCCCAAGCTAGGCCAACAGTTGCATTTTTACTGCCTTTGCTAGAAGTGAAATCATCAGTACTGCTGCAATTCACATAAAGAAAGAGTGAGAGGGTCAGGTGGGAGAACATGCATGCACTAAAAGCTCTTCTGCTTGAGCAAAAGAGTCAGCCAAGAGTCTCTTGACCCCTTTTAACACACCACAGAGATTATCAAGTAAGATAGCAAAGAGTACATTAGATGCAACTGAAACACTATAATGTAATATGCAGGGAAATATCATTGTTAATTTTAGTAATTACTAACAGTGAGCAAAGACTGAATTTGGCATTTTCTTTAAGTAAATGAGTAAGATTTTTGAAGTAAACTGAAGTCTCACTCCAGATATGCAAAAACATCATCTTTCACCTGTTGATGTCTACAGAGAAAACAGCAAATCAAAATTATTTCTGCAACAAAAAGCCCCCTGAAGGAAGTCACTGCCAAACTGGGCTGCTGCAGGGAAAGGAAGCAAGTGTTGTTTTCTCACTTAAAAGTACTGGACATAAAAACAATGGCAATTAAAGGAACGAATGAAGTGAAGTGACATTCTTTCCCATCCTCCCCAAACAAGGCCAGTAGCTGACATGGCATCTCCAAAGAGACTTGGCTTGCTAGTTACTACTTCAAAGTGGTTTAAAAGCACTGTTTCCTTTGACAATTTTATTTCGAGCATCTACATTGGCTTTGCTTCTCTTGTCCTTCTTTCATTAGCAACTGGCTGCTAGTTATCTGCTGGTAGATCTTGCCTGAGGCTTGCTGAACTACAAGAAAACACAGACAGTGCCCCATTCTCAAAGACTTGTAGCACAATTCCTGTTTATTTACAGCCAGGACTTAAACAGTGTGAACCAGAATAAGAAACGTGACTCAGGCAAGCATTGCTGAGGCAAAAGTTGCAACACTCAGAGCAGCAATAATGGGAGCGAGGCTGCCATTGCAAACATAGCAGCTGCTGGGACGATCACAGGCAGGACTGTGGTCTGAAGGCAGTTTCTATACCTTAGGTTGTAATGTTGCAAGAAAAGAAAAAGTTGTCAATCAGTGATGCTGATTGAAGTCTCATCTTCTCTCCTCCCATCTATGTCAAGTTCTTCTGGATTTAAAATAGTAATGTGGAGAGCATAACTGGCCCGAAGGCTACTATTTCTATTAGAAGAGCCAGCAGCAACTCCCAGTCCAGCCAAGGCACTTGGTGTTATTTGGCCTGTGCTAGTTTCTTTTCCAGATGGACTACAGACCCATCACCTACCAAGCTAAGCTCTTCCAGCACTCCCTCAGGCCGGACACTTAACTCAGATGGTTCATAGAAGCCACTCACCTGAGTACCATTCTTCTCAGTGGATGTCTTTATAAACCTGACTCAGGACCTCATGAGAAATTGCTCAAAAAATAAAACACACAAGTGACTATTAGCATATGTCACAGTTGCAAACTTCCCCTTATTATGCTGTTCTTTTACTTTGAGGTTCCCCATAGTAGCTCTCCAGAGAGTTTGGATGACATTGGAAATTTCCAAGATCTGACAGAGAAAGCAGTTGTTCAGGACGTTTTCTCCAAATAAAAATAACAGTTAAAAAAGAAAAACACTAAAAAACACAAATTCAATTCTCAGTATAACACTCCTTCAATTTCAGAAAAGCTCCAAGAGAGTTATGAAAATAAAATCAGAAAAACAGAACAAACATACAGCCACAGAGCAACAAAGTTCAATTCACCTTCAGAAATCAGGCACTGAAACATCATTCTGACAGCTCTAAGAGCCATTAAGCCTTAACTTGGTAGAGACTACCTTCATTTGCAAGGCAAACCATTTTCCTATACCCTTAGAGATGTTTTATAAGTAGTACGTAAAGATGCTTTTAAAATCTCCTTGAACCGTTAGCATATGTTGTAAAAGACCATCAAGACAAACAGAAAACCATAAAAATGCCTTTAGATTGGAATATTACCAGAAGCTCTGCAGATACCAAATTCACAAGCCTTGTCTATCCAGACATAATTCAACTGGCTTTCCAACACACAGTCAAAAGTATTATACCTGGATCTCCAGCTGCTCTGCCCTCCATACAGAAACAGAAGGTGAACAATGGGCTACCATTTCCTTTCTTCTGTTTACTGGGTGGGGGAGGTGTAAAAATGGCTAATTGTTTCTGGACCATAAAGGCATGAACAAGCAAAAATTCAAAACAAACAAAACCCAGCTACCTTTTGGATGCAAATGGCTCAGAAATCAAGATGTAAACCCTTTCAGACCAGGCACAAATGTTAGGCACACTGACTAAGCACAGTCCTTTCTATTAATATTTTCTTCTAAATGCCTTTGATCCTGGCCATTGTAAAAAGGTTCCTCGGACAATCTCTTTTGGCAGTGAAATTAGGTTTTACAAGACAACATAAGTGTAGTACTAAATATATAATAGTGGAAAGCAATGACGGTCAAACAAGAATCAGGTCTGCAGTGGACAGTATTTCAGTGCTTATCCAGAGCATCTATACAGCAGTTATATTGCTGCTTGTACCTGAGTGGAAACACATTGGAGCAGTTATACCAAACTGCTTGTACTACCAGCTTATTTGACATGGCTGCTGCACTGCGAATTCTGCTGGAACTGCAAGAGAGATGCATGCTACATGATGGTGTATTTACTCTCACCACTGAGATCTCTAGGTCTGGTATAGACACAAGTTCCAGATCTCCAGATCTCACTAGCAGCTTAACTTAGTATGCATCTGTATGCATCATTCTGAGGTACATAACTTGAGCCTTGGAAGGACCACTCAATTTCTTCCACAAGAAGTTAGGTTTCTCCATGTGAATTCTCCTCCTGTTCAAATACAGTTGTGAAAAATAAAGTGGAGTGCATCACTACAAGCCACCTGCAGTTTTAAATACCTGCAGAGCTGTGGTAGCCCTTTACTGCCTGACTGCTATCTTTAACACCTGCTCAGCTTAATGCATGCATGTATCCACAGACAGCAAATGCAAGCTGGCTGCCCCTGTAGAGATTTGGCTTCTCCTCTCACTTCAACTGTTCTCTTAGTAAGACCAGAGGCTTTCTTTCCCTCCTCCCTTCTTTTTCTGAGGAAAACCATTTAAGCCTTGTTTTACACTGAAACTATGTGAACTTTCACATGCAATCTCCTTCCCCCAATAAAATATTAATGGTATTTCAGCACTTTAACTCTCAGTCTTTGAGATTATTTTTCTAAATCCTGCATTCTCTAATCATTCTAAAGTAAGGATCCTATTAGAGCTGCACGCTGTAAAAATGTGACTGTTTTCTGACTGCTACTCCATCACATCTTTGGGGCTTTAGCTTACAAACCTGAGAGGCAAAAGATGCAGTAAGGATCCAAGCAAGAACTTCCCCATTAGCAACAGTGCTATTAAAGAGAGGAGAAGAAAGCATTAAAGATGGAGCCCTGGCCTCACACAAACATAGGATTTTGTTATCCTGGTAATGTTAGGATAGACACCTGTCCTCAGGTCTCAGTATATGTGTATTAACTCAGATTTACTGATGCATATAAAAAGTAACTGATTCTATTTCAATGGTGACTTATGAATTGCATGGCTATGTAAGACTGAAATACATTTTCACAAATATGAACTTTTTTCCACTGATAAACTGATTTTGTACTACTGTCAAAAAACCTACGCATGCAGCCAGGGTCTGGAAACATCTTTGAGAGGAAGGATTTATTCTGCAGTTCCAAGGCTGGTTGTAGGAGATAATTCAGGAATCTATATACACATTTTAGAACTGCACTTGTCATCCTCATGAACATTTTTCTTGTTCTATATGAGGATACACAATTACAGTCACTCTGGGATTGGCATGTAATGTTACATGAAAAAAGACCAATTCAGAACTGGTTCTGTCTAAGGGAAATCCCACAAGCACTGCTGCCTTCTGAGTCACAGCATAATTGTTTTCACAAAATCAGCAAAAGGAAAGTATTACAGCTGCCCTGCTGATATAGAAGCTGATGGTGACAAGACTCAAGGTGCAAAAAGAAAACTAATGCTGAGAGAACATTTCACTCGACAGTCAAGTGTGAGAAAGAAAATATTTTCTCATCTTCATAAGAAAGATAAAAAGAAAAGCAAAACCAAACCTACTGAGGGTTTCTGTGAGAAAACAGGGACATCATGAAATGCCCAGAGGCTGCTTCCCTTGTCCAAAAAACTCACATAGTGCCTCCTAACACAGACAGAGCTCCTTTGGGTGGCAGCAATCTTCTCCGCTTTTGTCTTTGCCCTCAGTGCTGATGTTACCAAAAGGACAAGACCACCACATGTTCTCCATGTTCGGGTATTCTGAATACCTGAAGTGCTGGGAACAAACTTGTTGAAGTCCAAGTGACACGAAAAACAGTCATTTACATCAAAAATCTCAGAACGTTTGTTTTGCAGCTTCGTACATTTCCTCCTTGGAGAGGCTTTTCCCACCTGTCACCTTCTCTATATTCAAACAGAAGGCCACAGCCATGTCCACCTGTATGGTTCCTAGATCTCTTGGTCTCATGCAAGCAGTGACACATGAACACCTGCTATGCTGTACTACAAACGTGGAAATACTCTCCTGCCAGGAGCGTGAAAATAATTTTTATTCCAACACAAGGAATCAGATTTCTGCCAAACAGTTCTACAGTTTTTCCTGCGTGATTTTTCAGTCTCTAGCCATATCCACATTTACTAACAGCATAACCCTTTCCTTCTTTATTCAGGCTAATTTTGCCTGTGCTCTCTCAGTGCTAGGGGCAGCAGGCGTGACACATCTGCCCTGTTCAGCACCGCAGGCAGGCTGGCATTTTAGTTCCCAGTGCCTCCCAGCAAGGCCCTGAGTCCATCTCAGATGGACGTGTGCAGGGAGCGTGCAGCCTCTGGTGGGGCTGGACTGGAGCACAGCCTTTGGCCCACACTTGCTGTGCAGTCAGGATGCACCCTGACGACAGCCCTGAGCCAGCCTGCCCTGTCACTGCATCTTCATAAAATTCACAGCAGCTCTGCTATACTCTGCTGTAGGGCTGTCAATCAACATGACAACTGGTCTGTTAAGGGGCAACCAGCCAAATATGATTTTAGGTAACTCAGAGGTGAGCTCACTGTGCAAGTCCTGTCAAACTGGATATCAGGGTGGTTTTGTTTTGTTTTGTTTTTTTTTTAATATTTTTAACTCAGCTTTTTATTTATTTATTTTCAGTCAGCATGTGAGCAGTTCCTTGCCTTTCTGCTAATCCCGTTAAGTGACGCAGCACAGGAAGATCAGTCAATCAGCCAGTCTGTAAGAATTAATGGCCAGTGGCATGGCTGCTTGATAAATGGAGCCTTCAATGCAAAGAAAATTGAAAATGCAACTGAGAGTCAATGGAGTGAGCCGTGGCAGCCTGCAGCTCTGCTAACAGTCATCTGAAAAATATCTGCAGAACACACTGTAAAGCTCACTGCAATCACCCTCAGATCACAGGCAGTACAGACTGCTCAGCATGAAAAGTTTTAACGCATCTTCCAGCACCCATCAACCTCCGATGGAACTGGGAACTCAGTGGGATGGAGTAGGGGGGAAAAAGATCCAAAGTCACAACACTTTAAGGGTGGGTGAGCTTTGTAGAAGGCCATGGAAAAGGGTCCTTCACCATAACTCTGCTCATCCCATATGTCAGCTAATATGAGTTGATAGCAGCTTCCCAGCAGAACACACCAGAGATAAATGCGTATTGCTTCCTTTCTTGTGGTAGCAGATCACTGTTAAATAATCTAAGACTGAAGATGTGGCCTCAATCCAACCTAAGCACTCAAGACAGTTTGACTGCAACTCCTTGCTCCTTCACAGCACATATTTTAAGCGGAGGGAAAAAAGTCTAATGATGTCTGCTTGCCGCATTTACCTTCTGTAAGAGGTTTTCCCATAGAAAAGCAAAAGATTCCAAGTTGGTCAGGTAGTTGAGGAAGATAATTCAGCTTCCAACAGGAGTAAGGGAGCAACCATAAGCAGACATACAAACCCACAAGGGAGTAATTGAGAGCCCCGACTGGGCTGTCTGCAAAAACAAAGGTTGATTTCCTAGGGTTGTAAATAGGAAGGCCACAGTTACCTAAAAGCTTTCACTGACACACAAAAGCAAGCAGGAATGCAACTGGCTTCATTTGGGATCCTCAAAACTTACTTCCTCTCTCACAGCTCAGTGTGTATTAAAGCAACTCATGTGGCACCAAGAGCAAGGGAAGCACTCATTTTCTGACAGATTTTCTTGGTCCTGTAACTAAGAAAAGCAAAGATGGCTTTCGATGCTCTGAAGTCCTATACATTATATCATCTGCACCATCCAGCAAGTTATGACAAACTGCTCACTTATATCTGAACACAGCTAGGAGAGATCTGTCATAGACAGTCTGAGATGAAAGGAAAGGTTTTCACACAGGAACAAGTCAGCCAGTAATAAATTTGCTCTTTTTTTTTTACAACTTGAGTTATTTTGAACAAAAGAACTAAATATTCCAGTTGAGGAGTCTGATTTCTGAAGGACTTAATCAAATAACCTTTTGGAAGAAGTGACCTCTGGTTAGCACTCCATTTAATTCATTCTATCAGTGCATGCTTTAATGGTCTGTATGGGAAACTGACTTAGTCCAAAACTGGTCCTCTCTGCTCTATAATTTGAATCCACTGATGCATAATTGAGCCCTTGACTGTATCACATACCTACTTCACCAGATTCTCTTTTTGCTTACTTGCTATATTTACTTGGTGAAAAAAGTGAAAAATTTAGTTTTTTCCTCCCCCCCCATAATAAGATATGGAATGAAAAAAACTGAGTGGCCTAAAACTATGAGGCACTGAGCACCTCTGGACCCCTGCTGAAGTTGATAACATTTGATGCATATCAAGCAGGCACCTTTGAAAAATACTGTTCCTACATCTCCATTTCTCTCTGTATGTCTTTAACAAGATTTGCTGGAAGAAAAAAAAATAAGTATGCATGTTGAAACAGTAATGCTTCTGGTTTTGGAAGGACAAAAATCAGTCTGAACTCGTATCATCCTATAATTCTGTTTATCGGGATACTTACTGGCCTGCTCTCAGGGAAGTAATGTAGTAGATTAGGCTGGAGCTTCTGAGGCAAGTCCATCCAGCATTCTGATCTGCCAGTGGATTCTACACCATCCAGAATATCACTGTGTCACACACTCACTACAGCTATTTAATCTGCAAATTGAGATCTCATCTTTAATTGATGAATAAATGTCTCCCAGGGAGGTTGATTTCCTTTTTCCTCTGTATTAAAAGCATATCAATATATTTTTTTTTAATCATTAAAAGAGAAACACAAAACCTCTGCACTGGAAACAAGAAGTCATGAAAGACAAAACTCAGTAAATAGGAAAAGATTAATGTACAATAATGCGCAGCTAAACTTCTGGAAGAGCTATGCCTAAATTGAGCTCTACATTTCACATACCGAAGTTTGCCACTAGGAAGTCTTCCCCTAGGAAGTCTTCCCCATCAAGTTTTAAATCATAAATGAATAATCCATGCTTTTGTATTGTTTTTTTGTTGCTGTTAAAAACACCGACGTCAGCAGAGCATGTAAAGTATCTCATGATTCTCATTCAGTAACAAAACGGGGACAGGTTGTTACAAGTTTTATTTTATTTGAACCTCCCTTGGGTCTTCCTACAGCAGTTACACAGATTGATTTTGACATGTGGGTTGCAACTGCACAAGCCAGTCACAGAGCAGCAAGTAAGCTGAAGGCAACTGTTATTATCCCTCGAGCTGTAGAGGTCACTGCACAACAAGGATTCTCCTCAGCATTCAATTAAGAGCTTCTGTCTTAGTCACAGCTGAATGGACTCACTGGTATTGTAGTATGGGTCCTCCATCCTTAAGTTTTTCAAGTTATTCCCCCTGTTGTATAATTAATACCATCTACTTCAACCATCTTGGTTTACAGTATTCATCAAATAAACCATATTAAAACACAATTCAAATGAAGGATTTAGAAAAGCATGCGTAAGCTGATCTCCCCAGAATAACTAGGAGTCTGCATTTACTGAAGCTGCACACTTGGACCTGGCTTCCAAGTACAAGCAGCATAAAGGAGCTAAATTATTTGCTAACATAAGTTTTAAAGTTTGGCTGAACTTCACTGGAGAAAACCTCTCACCAAACTCTTAGGCGTCCATGAAAGGTTCTTACAGCCCTGGGAATTCAGTCCATCCTTCCTTTGTTCTGTTTTCACCTTACAGAACTACAAAGAAATCAACACTTCTCAGTCACAGGTGAAATCAGGTTAGACCTTTCCTAAGAAGGTTGAAAACAAGCAACTTCATTCCTGGTCTTCAAAAATACTGAGAAATGAGATAAGCTGCTTTAGTGATTAGGTATGCATAGAAAAACAAATATTCATACAGGTCTCTGAAGGACTTGAGAGGATACAGAGAGAGAGAAATAAAAGCTTAGAGCTTCCTCCAATAGCTGTCTGCTTTATCTTCTCTGATTAAGACAGACAGTCCTGATGCATTATTTACGGTGTTCCTGGGATGCCCCAGAGCCAAGAGGAAGAATGCTGCGTGCAGATTAACACCAGAGCCGCCACTGCAGAGATATCTTTTGGAGACACGGTGAGAAAAGAGGCTGCAGGGTTAACTGTGGCTTCCATGACACCACAGTAACTGCAGACTGAGGCCAAAATGAGGCTTTAAGGTGTTAACAACTGTTCTTCCTGAAAGGAACTACATACTTGTGAGGGAAGCTATATATTTCAAAGGCACCAAAAAACAAACACGCAGCTCCCTCCATTAATGACTGACTGTCCATATTTTGCCTTATCTCGTGATCTTGCCTACAGGCCATTGTTAATTACCCCCTTTCTTCTGCAAAAGAATCTCTTAGCACCTACTACAACCAGCCCGCATCCTTCAGCTTTCTTCCAAAGTTGTCATCTTATAATCCACTTCCTTCCTGCCTCCATGCACCAGATCTCATCCATCTCTTTACTCAAATACAGCTTTATCCTCTTTCCTCTGACCTATTAAGAGAAAACGCTTTCAGATTAGCCCCAAAGTAAAAAATGAGTTAATACCATGCCCATAAATTAACTCTTCCCTAAGTTTTCCAGGACATTAACATCCAGTCACTAATCTAGGATCAGATTCTGGAATGGTGTTTGCTGTTAAACAAACTTAAAAATAAACCAACAGAATGCAGCAGCTGGTCAGTAAGGAGCCATGCAGCTCTCATACAGGTGGCACTTGGATTTTAAGCTCAAGAGAGCAGGAAAAACACCTTCTCTCTGGCACAGTTTCAATAAATCTCCTGTTACTTGGAATATCAAATGCAGTAAAAACAGTAGCAGTTTCTATCAATTGGGCTCTGCTGGGGCTTTTGTGCTCCTCTGTTGTGCCTGCAAAACTGGTGGGAGTAAACAGAGGCAGCACCACAAGAACTCTAGAAGTGGAAGACAGAATGTTCTAAGATTAAAGCAGCAGTTGCACATTTTACACAGGCACATATAGGTTTAGCACAGTGCTATCTCACTCTTGGCCAGGGCATCTAAATGCTGCTGCATTACAAACAGTGCAGTGAAGAACAATCCATGTCCTCAACTGCTCTCAGCCACAGGCTATCAAAAGAAAGACTCCTTCCTGCCTCTGTGCTCTTCTTATATTACTTACTTTCATGTGGCTGCTTTACGCTGTGCATTTGTAAACATCTGAGTACAAAACACTTCATTAAGACACTGCAACAAATGAACAATGGAGCAGTAACTCAAGGAAGATGCTTTTAGAAAAGCTACCATGAATAATAACAATATAATTCTCACACTGTCAAGCTGCTACTGCATGACTATGCATTGAAAGTCATAGTTAATTACGGACAGATACCATTGTTATCCATCCTGGATACTCAATTACTTGCCATCTTTTCTGTGTATGTCTGGGAGAAGCTGCTGGGCAGCTATATTCTATTTTCAGATCAGAAATTTTATTAAGCCTATATATCTGGTTTCTGGGAGTTGTGTACAAAATTGGAGGGTTTTTCAATTGGTATTAAGAGATCAATGAAATATTTGAGGCTAAAATTTTTAATGCTTAAAAAAAAAAAAAAAAAAAAAAAAAAAAAAAAAAAAACCAATGCATCCTCTTTTTAGAGACTAGAGAAATGTCATCAAAAGGGCCAGAAGATGAGATACAAGGAGTCCTAGAGTATCACCTAGACCTCATTTTGATCATCAGTTTAAGAAGAGGGTAATTATAGCAAAGTCTCTCATTATTATGAATTATTAGGAGGAAAGAGATTGAAAATAGCATGTTCTACTTGTGTATGACTGTGTTTGTGTATGTCCTGCAGACAATCTCCCTCAGAACTTTCTGAACTACATCTACCTTCCATGAGTAACTGGGCTCCACTGCCATCCAGCTGGGGCCCAGGCTCAGGGGCTGTGACTTCTGAGGAGACATCTTACCTATTCCACAGCACCTGCTGCAGACACCGTGCTGCTCACCTCCCTACTTGGGCTGAACTGCCACTGCTTGGGATCGTAGGTGATTGTAGTGGGAACCAGGAACAGGGAAGTTCAATTGAGTTCAACATGCAAAGCAAGCCATGCATACTCATCATAAGTCTAACAAAAAGTTCATTTACACAGAATCCATGCAAATCGTGAGAACCTAATTCAAGGTGTGGTGTTATGAACAAGCAAAGGAAAAATGGATCATTAGTCAGACACAAAAACTATTTCTATATTTGTTGCAAGAAAACCTGCCACAGTGTTACGAGACATACAATACAGAACAAAGACACTAAATTAACTCCCAGTGTATCAATACACCTGGGGAACAGAATGATTTTGAATAACTATTCTGTACAACTAAGAGGGGCAGGAAGGCGCCCACCAAAGCAGCTCAATATCCTTAAGGCAGAAATCAGATTCTAGCATCGCCTTTCATGAGCCACACTCCAGCCATTGCTGAACTCTCTGAAGTTTCTTACAGTTTATTAACAAAGCTAATCCATGCAGTCAACGAGGTCTAGGAATTAAATGTTTTCACAGATGCACATTCACTTTATAAATAGAAAAATATAAGTGAGCAACCGACAAGTTTCTGTATACACTTCATTCTGCTCTGAGGCAAAACTGACCCAGTATTTGACTTACAATATAAACTACTTTTTTTTTTTCCCCCCCAAAGCTCTTCCTAATGGAAAATATCATAGAAACACTGGCACCTGAAAGCACTTGGATGTTGTACAACCCCCCCATTTTATATTTGGTAAACCTAGAGAGGCTACCACCATGTTTCCAATTTTCACAGTAAGGCACAAAGTGAGATTTGTACAACAGCAGCAGGACTTGCTATTATAAGTTTATTTAAATTACGTATATTTAAAGAAGTGAACAAAAATAGACATGAAGAGGAAAAACTAGATGCTAGCTGCATTGCTATTTCTGCACACTGATTAGCAGGCAAGAGCTCTAAGCACAGAAACGCTCTCTGAAACATGCATAGCATAATTTACACATACTTACTGTAAAACCTAATCGAGACACAGTGCTTGAGACTAAATTGAAGGCAAGTCATAAGCTTGTCTGAAGAGAGAACGTTCAACGTTCTGCACAGGAGCTGGGCAAGCATTAGCACAAAGAAAAGCACACAGTACAGCATGGGTTCTCACATCCACAGAACTAACACAAGTCTGTGTTCAGAAAATTACAGCGCTCTGGAATTTACCTGCTCCTGGGACAGGAAAACGCTGCCTAACAAGGATGAACCTCATTGTAATACAGAACAGTGCACCTTATGTTTGTTTTTCCTTCCGCTGTTCATTAGTAAGTCCTTGTCCTCTCTTCGGCCCCAGACTAAACCCAGTACAGCAATGTTCAAAAGACACATTTATTTTTTTTTTTAAAGCCATGCTTTAGGATTTGATTGGGAACAATAACTGAAATCCTTGGGAAGGACACAAAACCCCACACAGTTACTGCCTTAGAGTTAGACTGGGGGAACTCCTCAATTGCAAGGTCAGAGTCGCAGCCCCTGACAAGCACAGAGGGTTATTTGATAGCAGCATTATGATGACATGGCCAAGAGAAATACTCTGTCTCTTGGCTGGAAAACCTGAAGATAAGTTATACCAGCAATACTAATGTACCAGGAGGATAAGGCAACAGAGCAAAGCAAATTAAAATTCCTCATTGCATTGGAAATTCAGCTCCAATTAAAAATCATTGGCACTGGTGGGGAAGGACCTGCTGATCTTAAACGGCTCCTAAATTAGAAGGAGTCTCAGTAAGGCCCCTCATCCCAGCAGATTTAAAGAAAGTTTATTTTAATAGTAAAGATCGTGCTTGCGTTGCACAAACACTTCAAAGAGAATCTGATTTCCAGTGCACCAGCATCCTAACCTGATGAGATTTCCTCATGGTCTGAAGGGAAATGAAAGCTGATGGGCTGAGGTGCTGTGCACCCCACCTCCCCCCCCAAACAAAAGAAGAAAAATAACCAACACATTGCAGATCAGGGCAAGGTCTACAATCAGCACCTGACCTACAGCCTGAGTTTTGGTTCAAGCAGGCCTGAAAGGATATTACTCACTGCATAATCCTCCTTCTGCTGGTCATACGTGTGTGGATTAAACTAAAGACCTTATAAGCCATTTCTGAAATAAAAGCAGTCTCTCATCATAAAACTAACTTCTTCCAAATATACCTGAAAGTTCTGTGCTATAAATACAACAATGAGTAAGAAAGCTTGTTCCTATCTATCGGCAGTATTCTGAACAGTACAACACTTGTTTTTACTCCTACTATAGAGGAGCTGCTCTATAAAACAGAGCTCTAGATGCCAGGGTGAGCACTCATGCCGCAACTTCTGCAATAAATTAGATGAATCGAGCATTCTTGCACTGCAGACAGCCACAAACCCTTAACATTTTACCATAGGCAGGTAGAAACTCTTCTTTATCCTCAGATAAAGAAAATCCAAGTCTGTATGAAAGATTTTTTTCCTATTGGAGCTCCATGGCCTGCAGTATGAAATGACAGCAACCAGCACTGGATGAAGCTGTCATGCAACACATATTTCCTCCCAGCTGCCTGCTCAGCCCAAGGGGACTGCTGTACCCCACAGGGACCAGCACATGAGCCCACTCCCAAACCACTGCCACAGCATGATAAACAGCATTTAGCTTTGGCTCACTTTCACACTGCAGACATTACAGCCCCTCAGGTGCTGATTTATGTCCCATCCAACTTTCTGGCACAGGGAAGAACAGGGCAAAGGGTCATAAGGGCTTCATCCCTTGCAACTTAATGCAATGTCAAATGCAAGCCAATCCTGTCTGCTTCGTGTCAACAAGCTCACTGCAACTGAGCCATGAAAACAGACTGTGGCAAGTGACACGTCACAGCAATAATTTAATTCTGTCCTTATTTACACTAGCTACTAAACTAAGCTTAGCTGCCTGCAGCACTGCACACAGCAGAACAGAGCACAGGCCAGGTGAGGCCCCTGGGCATAAATACTACTGAGGTCTGCCCACCTCACTATTACTATCTGCCCTCACTGCTGAAGACACCAGCTATAAAGCAGCTTGAGAAACACAGATTTGCTATGTGTGTGACTCGAAAGGCCTTGAGCAAGGCAGGGACTCTGGTCTGCTTCAGAGCTAGGAAAGAAAAACAAATCTCTGCTTCATAAAGTAAATCATTCAAAGGGTAAAACAATTGAAATGAGCCAGTATTTTCCTCTGTTCTTTCAAGTGCTTTTATGAGGACTGACCAGAAAGCAGAGCAGGTCATGAGCATGATAAAGCACAGAATTAAGTCACTCCACATTATTTCTGTGTATGATATTAATACCCACAAATGTAACTGTTAGCTAATGGTGAATTAGTGCTGCCAAGAATCCTTCCCTCTGTGTCCCTCAAGTTATTTTCCCCAGAGATGCACTGAAAAAAGATACAGAAAATTCCTATTTCATAGCCATTGACTTTCAAATTAGGTAATTGAAAAGGATAAAGCAGAGACAGTTAATGAGCTAAACTTACACCCTAGGAAATCATTTGTTTTCACAACAAGCAAGCGCGTGGTGGTCTCATGCAATCCCTCCCAGGCTCAGACCATAACCTCACACTTTGTGCCATTGAGCTGCTCAGCACTGAGGCACAGTAGTTCTGTGTTGAGGGAACTTCCAGTACAGTGCACATGCCCATCAGTACTGCCACAGACTTTCCTACATCCTTAGACGGAGGTAGAAAAGGACCACAATATAGACAACCTCATTAAAAATAAGTGATTAAAAAAAACAGATCAGGCTAGCTAGCTCCGTATTTGAAGAGCTTCCAAATATCCTAGAGTAATTTAGAAGCGTCCTCGGTAAAGCTGTACTCATAATGAATATGTGTGCAAAAGAGTTAAACCCCTGCTTAAAATATGTATAGTTGCAGTTCATTACAAATAGCTACGAGCAGACTCACAGTAGGCTTACATCCGTCAAATACAGCCTTCTCTGGGTAAGAATAAAGCAACAAAGGAGGGTTTAGACAGTGGGATGGAGTGTACTCTCAGTGAGTTTGCCAATGACAACAAGCTGAGTGGTACAGTTTATACAATAGAAGGAAGGAACACCATCCAGAGGGATCTGGACATGCTCAAAAAGTGGCTTGGAGAAAAGGCGGCTCCAGGGAGACCTCATTATGGCCTTCCAGTACTTGAAGGGAGCTTATGAGCAGGAGAGGGGCTGACTTCTTCTATGGCCTGATAGGAACAGGACAAGGGGGAATGGCTTAAAACTAAATGAGGGGCGATTTAGGTTAGATGTTAAGAATAAATTATTTACTCAGAGGATGGTGAAGTGCTGGATCAGGTTGTCCAGGGAGCTTGTGGATGCCTTATCTCCAGGGGCATTCAAGGCCAGGCTGGGTGGGATCCTGGGCAGCCTGATGTGGTGGTTGGCAAAAATGCCCATGGCAGGGGGGTTGGAATGAGGTGATCTTTAAGGTGACCTACAATCTAAGCCTCTCTATGATTCTATCATTTATCAACATGACTTATGAAATATTAAATAGACTTCATTCATGGCAAAGCATTAAGCACTATGTATCAAATAAATGTGGGAGTGTTTGGGTTAAGAGGTGCGATATCTTCAGGGACTTAACATGAAAAGACAGGCTTGATGGATACTTGCTGCCATGATAAATTGCACTTGAAGTCGGCTAGGGGTTACAGAAGGCACCTTTCCTTCCAAATGGCTTTCTTTTAAATCTGTTTTCTACAGTAAAAACATCGAGTTCCCTTTAAAGAAATTCATTCCCTAAAGAATTTGTCTTTTTCACCCAAATCTGGTACTTAATAACATCATTTCTACTACCTCCATAAGCAAATTGGTATCACTGGTGTTTTGCTCTTATTTTACTGCATCTTCATAGAGATAAGAATGCTTGCTTTTGAAAGCCACAGATACAATCAAGCCTACTTTGTTCTTTGAAATTCATGCAGAATTGAGAGCTCCTTACAGATACCAGGCTTGCTCCTGGAAAGTTGGTTTTTGGTTCTCTCTCAGTAGTTTTGGATCAATTTTAGCAATACAAACAATTACAGAGTAACTTTATTATCCACTACTATCATTCCCTACTTACTATCACAATCCAACGTTGTATTTAGATTACACTTCATACTGAACTGCAGCCATCTGAATGTAAAAAGCAAGGTTATGCTTTCTCACCATAATCAGTAAGCTTTCAGTATTTCCTCTTAGTTTCCACAGTAAAATACGCAGCCTTCTGTAAACGCACAGAAAAGCATTAACCAACAAGAATAGAAATAAGGAGTTTAAGTAGGCTGTGCTGTCCCTGTGCGCATACATGAAATCTGCTAGCATGCACAGGAGGTTCTCATCTGCTATTCACAGGTGTAATCAAGTTATATTTTTAAAATCCTGGACCTTAGCCTCAATCAATTGATTTGGGCACTGAAATCCAGAGACAATTCAACAAAGCCACACCATCACTAGCAGGATAGTCTCAGCACAAATACCTGTGACTATATGCAAAGTATGTATGCAATCAAGGTTCTCAAAGCTAGATAGCCTTGCAGCCACAGTGACTTAAACAACACACCTGCTCAATTGCTTTGGTAAAGTTAATTGGTAATAATTAACCCTCAGTTTGACTGCAAGGATTTTTAGAAGGATGCTGAATGACAGGGCATTCAATTTGAATATTCTTAAAACATAGTACTGCACTCAAGGCTAACACAATGCTAACCACGTGCATGTGTGCTTAGCAATAGTCTGAGCTGCTATCCCTGAAGACAATGCCAAGGGAGATGTCATTAATGAACCCATGAAAATTTTAGTTTGATACCCAGAGCCCATAAAAGAGGCAGATATGCTTGGAATTGTTAAGAATAAAATTAAATAACACAGAAGACAGGAGTTCTTCCCTTACAAAGGTATCTGATATACACGTATTTTGGGTACTACATTTCTTATATTCTTCCCTAACCGTCCTGTGTATTACTAAACACCACTAGAGATTAGATATCTGAATAAAGACCTTCGGTTGCTCAAGCACAATTCTTCCTACCCCACATCAGCTACTAATATCCTTTTCCTGCCTATATTTTTGGGGGGTTACGGTTAATGAAGATAAAACAACGTGCCATTATATTAAATCCCTAAATCCAGCAGATATGTCACAGCAGAAACTTCTGGGCAGTCACTGCTGTTTCTTACAATGCCCACTGGGCTTGACAGTCATGAGGAACCAACACCCAGCTCTGCATAAATGCCTTGCAGCGCCGCTGACCACTTGCGCCCTGCCACCTGCTCCTCAGTCACTGCACTCAGACTGCTCTGCTTGCAGCCTTTCTCCAAAGGATAAAGAAGCATTAAAGTGGGACTAATGCTGGTCCAGAGAGAACACCTTCAAGACTGTGAGAACAGAAAGAGCTGTCAGATCAATTTATAGCTAAGGAAATGCAACCTTTGTGCTTTACATCTGGAACACCAGCATTTTTGCTTAAATTTTCAGATTAAAGGACAATTTTTACAAGGCTTGCTGATCCAGAAAGAATAATCAATTACTGTCTAGAGAAAAATGCATTTGATTCAGAATGAGCCAAGCTAACTGCCTTGCCTGAGTACAGCAGCAGGGTAGGGGACATTTGCTAAGCATTCCCTCCCACCACTGCACGCTCACAGTACAGCAACCAGGTGACTGCATGGACATGGCAGGACTGAGCTGGCATGAAGGAGCAGCAGTCACAGCATTCCCAATAGAATTCATGTGGGTAAGGAGAGCCCAAGTCAGTGCCTTTGCTCCTGGCCACCTACCACCAAGAGAAAACAGATCACAAAAGAGACAGAATGCAGTGCTTAGGTCCTACTGGTGTACTAAGAAACCCCTCTCCATGCATGGCAGGAAATACCAGAAGACAAACAAAGCCTTACTGGCAATTTCCGTAGTCTCTGGACAAGGGTTAAGCATATGCCCTTCAGTCACTGCCCTCAGAAGTGCTGTAACCATCCCCAGCTTTCACTTACTAGATGATTCATCTCCTTCCACTGCACTTCCCCTGCTCTGCCAGGAGAGCCTACAAATTCTTCCAGTTCCTTGACCACTTCTGTGCACTTTTGTCTCATGCCATGCAGAACTATGGGTCTTACTCCTGAAGGCCACTTACTGGCCCTTCATCTGTAAACTACTGGAATTTGCATGTTAGAGAGAGGTTGGGGCAAATCACTGGCATCTCTTCATTGATTTCAAACTTAAGAACCAAGCATAATAAGATTTACACTGCATGGAGCACCCTCTTCATTGTAGAAAAGTATCTGCTGCATATCACTACAAGCAAAAAGTAACTTTAATTCACGAGTAGACTCGAACTGTTTAATGCTGATTGTTTTAAGTGGGCTGCAGGAATTTGCCCACAGCCTGGAACACAGACCTAAACATATCAGTCAAGTGAGCAAATTTCACTGTTTCCATTACTCACTGCCTTGTCATCTGATAGCCTTTAAGTCCTAAGCATCCTGAAAGTAGATATGACTACTTAAATTCCATTATCAGAACAAGTAAAGAGCACAAAAGCCATGGGAATATACTTTCAAAACCCCTTTGCTTTGACTCTTTTGCTACACAGAAATAAACTTCCCAACGCAGATGGCAGGGAACCTTGGTAAAGAGCAAACATCTAGAGATGGCATTATCCAATGCTTGCTATCTTTGTTCATGTCAGCTCTTTCACATCATAATTCTTTACAAGGACAATCTGACAGTTCTACCAGCAGTGCTGAGACAGAAGGATGGAGTAAAGGAATTTTTTTTTTTTTTTTTTTTTAAAAGAATGAGGTCAGCATAACACTCAGTGCATGTCCATTTTCCTAAAGGCTTCTGGGATAACAGCAGATATAATTGCATGCCTTTCAGGAAAGTGGAACAGAAAAGGCACATATATTTTAAATATTAATCCTTTTTTATTGCTACAAAGCATTAGAAATATCTCGCTGCACACTAGAGAGCTGACAGCAGCACCAAATGTACAGCCCACCATTATCCCTCCAGTGTCAGCAACATATTGATTTTTATTCCTTTTATTTGTGCACCGAGGCTCCCACAACCCGTGCATGTGCAGAGCCATATATAGCAGCCAGTGTGCTGGCAAGTAGAGCTGTGACAAAGTGCTGTGCTGACTGCTGAGCGCCAACCTGAAAGGATCAGCACTTTTTTTTTGGATGCTACTTCAAATCTCTGTAATTGGAATAGATTGAAAAGATCAAATGTGCCAAACACTCTGATCCCAGTTGAGAGCAAAATAGCAAGTACGCAAAAACTGAGGCAGTGGAAAGAAAATACCATCTAGAAATAGTCTCTCTTCCTCTCATTTATCTGATCTGCAAGGGTTTAGTCTAGTATTTAACATACACATTGTTTAGAGAAAAAGCAAGCCAGCAACATGTATTTTCCATAGCACCTGCTTCACAAATCCAGCGTCCTAGAATAGTCCTACATTAACCACAGTGTTCTTGAGTGAGGTCATGGACAATGGCAAGAGAAAGAAATTAATACAGGCAACATGAACAGAAAATACATTTCCAGAAATCCAGGCTCATCTCCTCATTGACCTCAGTGATACTACTTCAGGGATAATTTGATCCAAAGCAAAGCATGCAGATGACTTGAAGTCCATGCAGTTAGCAGTAGAAACAGAAGAGCCTAGCAGAAGTAGGGCTGAAAGCATGAACAAGCCCAGATAGGCCTCCCTGGCTTTGTCCTTCTAGAGCATGGGAAGCTGAGGAATTAATCCAAACAAAATTCTAGGGGAGGGGTATCTTGATTTTGTTTTCAGCTACCATTCATGTTTAAGCAACAAGAAAGTTGTGCACAAACAAATAGGACTTCCCAGTGGCATCACCTCACTTTGTATACAACACTATTACATGCTTTTCTTTGCTCCCCAAGAATTACCTTACTGGCTGCCAAACATGCCAAAATACTTATCTTAATGTACATATCTGTCAGTCTACCCAAGCACACAAAGTATGAAATGACAAATCCAGCAAGATAGGCTTCAAAACTTCACGTACAGTCATCTAGATAACTAAATGACAGATTTCTTAGGCAGGTTTGCATCCAAAGGGACTTGGGATTTAAAGCACTAAATGCTGCTGCTGCAGACTTTGAAAAAAGATCAGATCAGGACCACAGTGCCTACACCCAGCTATGCAAGCCTTGAAAGCACAGCTCAAAGGAGCAGAGTCTGGAGCTTCCTAAACCTGAAACCAAAAAGCATCTAGTTCTTATTTAGAGATCATGATATTGAGTGCATGCTCTACTGCTGTGCTCAGAATCCCGAGAAGTAATCATCCTCTCCTGAAACATTATAAGCAGCACTGACAAAAAGCATTTTCCACTCGATTTGGTTTCTTTTTTTCCCCCCTGTAGAGCAGCAGAAGGCTTTAAGGGCATACCAATAGTGCAGTGCACAATTTCTCCTTCCTGATCACAGCAGGAATAGACAACTGTATACAAAACAGAGAACTTGCTTGTATGCTCCCTCTGTGAGAAGAGAAAGCAGAATGACATGACTTTAATTGCAGCCAGGGGCAGAGCACTCCTAGCTCAGTCAGTCACCAACCTGCTGGGTGACCAGACAAGTCACTCTGCTTCTGTGTCTCCAGGAAGACAGTGAGCATTACAATGATCACAAATCCTTTATCAGGTTATGCTGCTAACAGATAGAGGTCAGAAAAAGAAGAAACAAAATGCGTCTAACATCTCCTTATCCTTTAATCTTAGATCTGGATCTGCAATCGAGTTAAAAGCTTTGACCTTTTACTGAGAAACAGACAAAGTAACCACCATCTCCACAGCTCACTCCTAAGCAGATAAAAATCAACTCAGTTATCTTAGCCTGCCTTTTTGTCTGAGATAGGAAGGCTACCCATGGGCTACAGCATTAGTTGCCACTGCAACACAGCAGGTTTCCTCCACTGCCTGACTGTGGCACTGTGACAGTTAGAGACTTGTACCGATGTGTGCTTACTCAAGTGCACCTACCTGACTCCTGTAAACAAAGAGCAGAACCCACCCTGGCTGCCTACCTTCCTGTTCTTTAGATGACTTAAACTATCAGCAATAAACAGCTGGCAGGTCATCATACTTAATGGTGGTAGATGAATTTTTTTTTATTTTTTTTTAAATTGCTTCAGCATCAAAGACAAATTACAGTGTTCAACTATGAGCCAAGTGAAAGCTGCACATGACATGAGCTCCCCAGAGATACATACTTCAAGGAGCCAGTTGCAACACAAGCATCAGAAAGCAATTCCATGCTGTGTCCCCTGTAAGCTACACAGGGGCAGCAATCTTTCTAGCAGAACACACAGCTGGTTTTGAAACTGTACCTTAGGAGCCAGGCTATTTGTCTTTTACTTTAGAAGACGTAATCAGCTTTCCCCAAGGAAACAAGTCTTCTACGCAACACATTTGTGTGCACTGAGACCTCCAATAACTTTTGAAACTCGGAACTTGTTGAAGCCATGCTCACTGTCAAGGCTAGGCTTCCAAACACATCACTACATCTGCAGACAGGCAACCAAGAAGGTAGAAAAATCCCATCAAGTAACCTGCACAAGAAACAGTTTTGCTAACTAGACCCCCTTTCCACCCAGCTCTGAAGCAGTTATCCTTGAATGACCCAGGCCACTGAAAAGGAGGAACCACAGAAGTTTTTTTGGAGGCTGGTGATTTT